>NC_041391.1:161667556-161674700 GCF_002162155.2 Triticum dicoccoides
GATTGACTCGGTCAGCTGGGCGGACCGGTCCACCCCCCTGCCTATGACAAACGGGGCCCTTGCCCCAGAACGTTTTGTTAAAAAAAAGGGGAATTAAAAATAATATATAAAATAAATAAAATAAATAAATAGATAATAATAATTTAATTAATTAATTAGTTAATTAAGGAATTAATTAAGTTAATTAATCATAATTACATTAACCTAACTAACTAATTAGTTTAATTAACAGTAGTTAGATTAGTTAAACACTAATTAGACTAAACAGTCAATGACTAGTGGGACCCACACGTCAGTTGACCAGTCAACACCTCTGTTGACTGCTGACGTCATGCTGACGTCATGATGACGTCAGCGAACACTGTTCTGGATAATGTGAATTGAAATAAATAATTAAAACCAGAAAATGATTAAATCTTTAGAAAATCATATCTTTTAATCCGTAACTCGGATTAAAATATTTTCAACATGAAAGTTGCTCAGAACGACGAGACGAATCCGGATACGCGGTCCGTTCGTCCGCCACACACCCCTAACCTATCAAACCCGCAACTTTCCCCCTCCGGCTCCTCTGCCCGAAAACACGAAACACCGGGAATACTTTCCCGGGGGTTTTCCCCCCTTCACCGGTATCACCTACTACCGCGTTAGGGCACACCGAACACCGCGTATTGCCTTGATATATTTTGTGGTGCTTTGTTTGCTCTGTATTCATTATGTCTTCCCCCTCTTCTCTCCGGTAGACTACGAGACCGACGCTGCTGCTGACCAGTTCGACTACGGAGTTGACGACCCCTCTCTCTTGCCAGAGCAACTAGGCAAGCCCCCCCCCTGGATCACCAGATATCGCCTACTCTTCTCTATACTGCTTGAATTAGAGTAGTGTAGCATGTTACTGCTTTCCGTTAATCCTATTCTGATGCATAGCCTGTCATTGCTGCTAAAGTCATTGATACCTTACCCGCAATCCTAAATGCTTAGTATAGGATGCTAGTGTTCCATCAGTGGCCCTACACTCTTGTCTGTCTGCCATGCTATACTACTGGGCTGTGATCACTTCGGGAGGTGATCACGGGCATATACTATATACTTTCCACTGTTACATTACCTGTGATACTGTTCGGAGTTGGGGGCTGAAGGGGCAGGTGGCTCCATCCCGGTAGAGGTGGGCCTGGGTTCCCGACGGCCCCCGACTGTTACTTTGTGGCGGAGCGGCAGGGCAGGTTGAGACCACCTAGGAGACAGGTGGGCCTGGCCCTGTTCGGCGTTCGCGGATACTTAACACGCTTAACAAGATCTTGGTATTTGATCTGAGTTGGCTACGAGCCTATACGCACTAACCATCTACGCGGGAGTAGTTATGGGTATCCCGACATCGTGGTATCAGCCGAAGCACTTCAGACGTCAGCGACGGAGCGGCGCGCGCCGAATTGGACTGGAACGCCACTAGGCTAGGTCTGCTTTCGGCCGCGTACGCAACGTGCAGGTGTGCTATGGGCGATGGGCCCAGACCCCTGTGCGCTTAGGTTTAGACCGGCGTGCTGGCCTCTCTGTTGAGCCTAGGTGGGGCTGCGACGTGTTAATCTTCCGCGGCCGGGCATGACCCAGGAAAGTGTGTCCGGCCAAATGGGATCAAGCGTGTTGGGTAAGTTGGTGCACCCCTGCAGGGAAGTTAATCTATTCGAATAGCCGTGATCTTCGGTAACAGGACGACTAGGAGTTGTACCTTGACCTTATGACAACTAGAACCGGATACTTAATAAAACACACCCTTCCAAGTTCCACAGACAACCCGGTGATCGCTTTTCTACAGGGCGACGAGAGGAGGATCGCCGGGTAGGATATGCTATGCGATGCTACTTGGAGGACTTCGACCTACCCTCTTCTGCCTGTTGCAAGACGAAGGTGACCAGAAGCGTAGTCTTCGACAGGACTAGTTATCCCCCTCTTATTCTGGCATTCTGCAGTTCAGTCCACTGATATGGCCTCCTTACACATATACCCATGCATATGTAGTGTAGTTCCTTGCTTGCGAGTACTTTGGATGAGTACTCACAGTTGCTTTCTCCCCCCTTTTTCCCCTTTCCTTTCTTTCTGGTTGTCGCAACCAGATGCTGGAGTCCAGGAGCTAGACGCCACCGTCGACGATGATTCCTACTACACTGGAGGTGCCTACTACTACGTGCAGGCCGCTGACGACGACCTGGAGTAGTTTAGGAGGATCCCAGGCAGGAGGCCTGCGCCTCTTTCGATCTGTATCCCAGTTTGTGCTAGCCTTCTTAAGGCAAACTTGTTTAACTTATGTCTGTACTCAGATATTGTTGCTTCCGCTGACTCGTCTATGATCGAGCACTTGTATTCGAGCCCTCGAGGCCCCCTGGCTTGTATTATGATGCTTGTATGACTTATTTATGTTTTAGAGTTGTGTTGTGATATCTTCCCGTGAGTCCCTGATCTTGATCGTACACATTTGCGTGCATGATTAGTGTACGATTGAATCGGGGGTGTCACAAGTTGGTATCAGAGCCGACTGCCTGTAGGAATCCCCCTTCCAACTCCTTGGCCGAAGTCGAGTCTAGACATTACAAAAACTTTTACTAACTTGGATGTGTGCCTTACGGGCCCACGTCGCCATCGGGTGGTACTAGGATCTTTTACTCCTCGACCTTTACTCTGGGACTCTGAGCTCTCTTCTATTCGGGTTAAATGATTTTGCTAAAAACAAAACTAACTTTAGGTTCTCGCAAGTACTTTCTCCCGGAGAGCCACTTGTTACTGATGACCGCCTGCTGCACCAGAAGATTCCGGAGATACTCTACGATGTGCTCTCGAGACTATGTGCCATCGCTTTTGCAATTCACTTCCATCGATAAATCCCTCTGGATAACTACTTACACCTATCGTCCATATTGTCATCCCCAGTTGCTCTTGTTATTACAAGATGTCTTGAAATACTCTTCGATATTTCGAGAATTCTTTACGCTTACTGCCCTGCAGTTCCTTGCTGCATGAATACCCCTACGGATAATTACTCGCGCTTGCGAGTATCCGCTCATCCCACAATTGTTCATGTGTTTCACAATGGTATTTGAAATACTATTCGATCCTCCAAAAATCCTTAGTAGCTTATTGCTCTGTCATACTTGTTTACTTGCATGATGGATGCTTTCCTTATGTCTGGCAATATTCGTTAGTAACCTTAGGCACCGTCATTTTGATCCTATTGATTCAGCATGTGTGCGAATGCACACAATCATCTATCAACCCTTCTAAATTATCCTTCTGGCTCAGACATCATTTTTGAACATGAGCTGGTTCTCGACCAAACTATTTGTCGTCAATTGTGCCTCTGGTATATCCAACTTATCCATCCTTGATCAGAGCGACTGCTTCTGATCCTTTGTTTTGGAAATCAAAATTCCTTTATTATCTAAGCATCGAATTATTCCGATGTTCTATAATATGATGCCCATGCATTCTTCTTCCTCTGGTTGAGTACCGATGCTCACTCAGATCCCTTGTGGACCATCGGTTCCTTTGTTGGATTTTATCCGACAGTGTCCTTCTTATTGAATAACCTTGAGAGCCTTTCCATGGGTATATAATGCCTTTGGTAAATTGTATCATCTGCTTTTGAACAATGCTCTACTTTCGAGCTTGTATTATTTACTCCTAAGTTGTGGTATATGTTCCTAAGATGCCCTGATGGGTTGAACCTATGCCTTCCTTAATATGTGTGAACTCGGAAGTTTTCACGAGTCATACTCATCTGGTATTTCACCAGGTAAAACTTTCAACACTAATGCCTTTATCAAAGCGAGAAGTGAATGGAAGGTTATACATTGAAGAAGTGGGAGTCGACCTTGAACTTTGTGTTCATGCCCATTGACACCATGTAGATCCTATCATGGAAACTTCTTGTAATAATAACTATTTTCTTGATAAATATCATCTGGTATCTGTGAATTGATCCTACGCAACCGTGGTTCCGACCATGTTGTTCTCCCTTGATTATATTTCTCAGACAAGTTAGAGTACTTGTCTTCTGCAGAGCATTACCCCAGTCCAACCTCTACTTTGATCTGTCGTTGAGTGTTACCCCTGGTATCTCGAGATTATCATGGAACTGCATAACTTTTTATGAGTTCTTCATCAAGTGCTACCTTCCCACTGATTCCAATTTTTCACGGGCTCTGAGTTATTGAACACTCAAAGACCCCGATAACTGAACCGAGTCCGCTCTACGGTTCAACAACTCTTCAGTAAGCTTCTATAAGTACGAGTTTGTACCCGATCACGCCATTCCTAGCCTGTTTGGCTATATCATTGTCGTGACGATTCTAACTGTGCTACCTGGTCCTTATTCTCGGAGCACCGATTTTCGACGATGAACTAACCTTACGTCGATCCTCATCGTCATATCATTTCGCCTTGAACAACAAGCTTGGTTTCGAGTTTGTGTCGTACCCTTGGTTCCAATAACCTTTTGACTTCGTCATTGTTTGACTTGATGTCATCGTCGATCGGTTACATCTTCGTGAAATCTCTCGACAAATGTGTCGTGATCATCATCATCATTCCGAGCTCTTCCAGGATATGAATTGAATTCCTGATGGGAAATACCATCCTTGTCCCTTGATGATTTGTGTTATCTTCGGCAACATTCTTGCCTCCCCCCCCCCCCAACACAAACTTGTTCACATTTTGTGTTGTACCTTGATTTCCTAGCTATCCAGAATTTGTTCTTTACCTTGGAGTATTACCATCTTTGATGACAAGAATGTTGTGAGAATTACACCACCTCTTAAAAATTCTTGGTATGGTGAAACTTCTCACCATCACCATCCTTTCTTGGTCCTCGTGTTGATTCCAACCGGGGTACCAACAAGTGAACGGTGTTGTTTGAGTTCTGGACTCCTAGCAACCCTATTGCTTTGAAGTTAACGATCGACAGTTCGTTCTTAGACTGTTGGTTATTGAATCGTCACTCTAACATTGATCTTGCTGCCCAAGGTCATATTTCGGGCACACCTTTCAACTAGTGATTGATGGTGTATGTTTTCCTCGAGCATACAACCTTATATCATTTGAATTGATAAGTGTCATCTTCTTGTTCACATTACCGTGGAAATCCATCCGTTGGAATTCTCGATGAATTGTCGCTGAGCCCATCAGCCACCTTCTCATCCTCTCGTTGATTTAATGATGAGCTCTTGTTTCAGAACTTGCTCCCATAGTTCATTGCTCGAGAATTTTACAATGTCTTCTTGTCAATTGTATTACACCTTTTCCTCTCAGGCATCCTGAGTCTCAGGTATCCTGACACCAATCGGATCTGAATCTCGGTCAGATATGATGGTTGGGACAACTTTCCAAGAGTTATGATGTTGATCCTTTGATGACCCGGTAACATGATGTTATGCCTAGCACCCCCCCCCCCGGCTGGAGGACCTATCATTATAGATTCCTTTTCAGCAAGGTTATCCATTCATCCATGAGGAAATTGTAAGACTTATTCTACAAGTTATTCCTGATGGATCCTTCGTGTTTCCAAAGTCTGATCTTCACCTGAAGACCATGTCAATGCTATCTCGAAGCATGTCAATGGTACTCTGATTTTCAACAAGAGCATTTGAAGCCCAATGCTAAATATTTCTTACTCAATTATCCGAACACCGTTGTATGGATAATGACATGGAATTTCTCTTCCCTTTTCTAAAGGGGTTTGCTACGTTATATCCCGTCATGGATATCATGCTTTGCTTGCCCTTGGGAAGGATATACCCCTGAAATATGTGTTTAAACACATTTTCCTTTCCATTGAGTTGTTAATCTGATAAACACCTTTTCCTTTCCATTATTTTGACTAACCTTTCTGGTGATCATTATGATCTAAGCAGTATTAATCCCCTGCTTATGTTAACACCTCAGAGTGCAATTCTGTCAGTAAGACCCTGTTGCTATTGTTGATGACATTCCGGTAACCATCGATGGAGGAGAACTTTGTCTATTGGTCCGCCTCGTTTCAACGAGCAGGAAATTGGTTCTCTTCGTCCCTCGCCCTTGGTGCCGACATTGTTGCTGACATATAATTGACAGGCTACCCTCTGACATGCCTTACTGTCATGACCATGTAAGATGTCAACGCCCTTCCTACTCCTAACCCACATGGTGGGCCCGTAACCCACATGTCCACTGGATCGAAACCTGACTCTCCTACACCCCTTGTTCCCAAGGTTGTTCCTCGCGTGTGACCTCGTATGTAATTCACGAGCCATTTTCCGAGGGATCATCAAATCTGTTGTCGGACGCAATACTTATTCCCGATTGCTTTGAGCCCCTTTCACGCCTTGTTTCAGGCATCGAACGGTTGCCTGCTCGCTCGAAACTTCCCATGAAACCTCATTACTTTGCTCTCGATATTTCCTTAAGTTTCAATTCGAGAGTTACTTTCTGCCACCTTCCTCGATGATATCGACCAGATAGTCAACCTGGTAGAGGTTCGTTCTCCCGGAATACCCCCTTAATTTTTACGTAGGTACGATGGAGTTACCGAAGGGAGGACGACAAACTTCATCATGATGACCTGAAGCAGAGGACTGAAGACATCAATGTAATGAATCAACTTCTTCGAGAAGAGCAAGCCAGGATGAGAAGACCCGCTATATTCGTTACCAGACCTTCCCCCCTTACTCCCCTCCTAAATCTCGGGACGAGATTTCTTGTAGTGGAGGAGATTTGTAACACCCGGATAATCATGCTACAGTAATCCCACGTGATGGTGCCACGTCACCTCTGTCACTGTAGTTAACCACGGGTTAGATCGAAACGGTTTCGAAATTAAAATTCAAGATTATAATGACAATAAAAGTTTTCAGGAATTAAAACTAAAATGTTCGGGGGTTGTCTAATATTACAAAGTTAATTATGGTGGGGTGCACACATTTTTGTAAAGTGTCTGGATATTATTAAATGAATTAAAACATAAAAGGAAAAATAAGAAAAGAAAAATAAAACAAAAGGAGAAAAAGGGAAACCCCCCCCCCTGGCCCAACTGGGCCAAGCCCACCTGGCCCAGCCGGCCAGCCCCCTGGCCCGGCCCACCCCCTCACTCCCATATCCCCCCTCCCCCGGTCGGCAAATC
>NC_041391.1:161675762-161700807 GCF_002162155.2 Triticum dicoccoides
TCGGTCCACCCCCCTGCCTATGACAAACGGGGCCCTTGCCCCAGAACGTTTTGTTAAAAAAAAAGGGGAATTAAAAATAATATATAAAATAAATAAAATAAATAAATAGATAATAATAATTTAATTAATTAATTAGTTAATTAAGGAATTAATTAAGTTAATTAATCATAATTACATTAACCTAACTAAATAATTAGTTTAATTAACAGTAGTTAGATTAGTTAAACACTAATTAGACTAAACAGTCAATGACTAGTGGGACCCACACGTCAGTTGACCAGTCAACACCTCTGTTGACTGCTGACGTCATGCTGATGTCATGATGACGTCAGCGAACACTGTTCTGGATAATGTGAATTTAAATAAATAATTAAAATCAGAAAATGATTAAATCTTTAGAAAATCATATCTTTTAATCCGTAACTCGGATTAAAATATTTTCAACATGAAAGTTGCTCAGAACGACGAGACGAATCCGGATACGCGGTCCGTTCGTCCGCCACACCCCTAACCTATCAAACCCGCAACTTTCCCCCTCCGGCTCCTCTGCCCGAAAACACGAAACACCGGGAATACTTTCCCGGGGGTTTTCCCCCCTTCACCGGTATCACCTACTACCGCGTTAGGGCACACCGAACACCGCGTCTTGCCTTGATATATTTTGTGGTGCTTTGTTTGCTCTGTATTCATTATGTCTTCCCCCTCTTCTCTCCGGTAGACTACGAGACTGACGCTGCTGCTGACCAGTTCGACTACGGAGTTGACGACCCCTCTCTCTTGCCAGAGCAACCAGGCAAGCCCCCCCCCTTGATCACCAGATATCGCCTACTCTTCTCTATACTGCTTGCATTAGAGTAGTGTAGCATGTTACTGCTTTCCGTTAATCCTATTCTGATGCATAGCCTGTCATTGCTGCTACAGTCATTGATACCTTACCCGCAATCCTAAATGCTTAGTATAAGATGCTAGTGTTCCATCAGTGGCCCTACACTCTTGTCTGTCTGCCATGCTATAGTATTGGGCTGTGATCACTTCGGGAGGTGATCACGGGCATATACTATATACTTTCCACTGTTACATTACCTGTGATACTGTTCGGAGTTGGGGGCTGAAGGGGCAGGTGGCTCCATCCCGGTAGAGGTGGGCCTGGGTTCCCGATGGCCCCCGACTGTTACTTTGTGGCGGAGCGGCAGGGCAGGTTGAGACCACCTAGGAGACAGGTGGGCCTGGCCCTGTTCGGTGTTCGCGGATACTTAACACGCTTAACGAGATCTTGGTATTTGATCTGAGTTGGCTACGAGCCTATACGCACTAACCATCTACGCGGGAGTAGTTATGGGTATCCCGACGTCGTGGTATCAGCCGAAGCACTTCAGACGTCAGCGACGGAGCGGCGCGCGCCGAATTGGACTGGAACGCCACTAGGCTAGGTCTGCTTTCGGCCGCGTACGCAACGTGCAGGTGTGCTATGGGCGATGGGCCCAGACCCCTGTGCGCTTAGGTTTAGACCGGCGTGCTGGCCTCTCTGTTGAGCCTAGGTGGGGCTGCGACGTGTTGATCTTCCGCGGCCGGGCATGACCCAGGAAAGTGTGTCCGGCCAAATGGGATCAAGCGTGTTGGGTAAGTTGGTGCACCCCTGCAGGGAAGTTAATCTATTCGAATAGTCGTGATCTTCGGTAACAGGACGACTTGGAGTTGTACCTTGACCTTATGACAACTAGAACCGGATACTTAATAAAACACACCCTTACAAGTTCCACAGACAACCCGGCGATCGCTTTTCTACAGGGCGACGAGAGGAGGATCGCCGGGTAGGATATGCTATGCGATGCTACTTGGAGGACTTCGACCTACCCTCTTCTTCCTGTTGCAAGACGAAGGTGACCAGAAGCCTAGTCTTCGACAGGACTAGTTATCCCCCTCTTATTCTGGCATTCTGCAGTTCAGTCCACTGATATGGCCTCCTTACACATATACCCATGCATATGTAGTGTAGTTCCTTGCTTGCGAGTACTTTGGATGAGTACTCACGGTTGCTTTCTCCCCCCTTTTTCCCCTTTCCTTTCTTTCTGGTTGTCGCAACCAGATGCTGGAGTCCAGGAGCCAGACGCCACCGTCGATGATGATTCCTACTACACTGGAGGTGCCTACTACTACGTGCAGGCCGCTGACGACGACCTGGAGTAGTTTAGGAGGATCCCAGGCAGGAGGCCTGCGCCTCTTTCGATCTGTATCCCAGTTTGTGCTAGCCTTCTTAAGGCAAACTTGTTTAACTTATGTCCGTACTCAGATATTGTTGCTTCCGCTGACTCGTCTATGATCGAGCACTTGTATTCGAGCCCTCGAGGCCCCCTGGCTTGTATTATGATGCTTGTATGACTTATTTATGTTTTAGAGTTGTGTTGTGATATCTTCCCGTGAGTCCCTGATCTTGATCGTACACATTTGCGTGCATGATTAGTGTACGATTGAATCGGGGGCGTCACAAGCATTATATGCATCAACTCCGAATCATGTCTTGGGTCATTAGTTGGGTTTGCCCGGATCCCATGTTTTCGTACCTTACGTTCCGCTCTATCAGCTAAGGTAGTGCTGGGAGAACTACTGCGATTGTGTCCCTGTTTTTCCGGATGAGCACCTTAGTAGAGAAAGCCGAAAACTGACTGTCATGATACGGCGAGAGCTGGTCAGCTGTTTGAGAGGTTGTAAAATCTTTAAGGATTTATTCCGCATAATACCATAACAAATGTAGAGTGCAACCAATCGGTCTCCCGATCAGGTGCTGTTAGAGCCCCTCGTACGGTCTTCCGAATACCAGGGGCTGCGCCTACCATACTCGAGTTCCTATGGCTAAGTGAGAGTGATAAAGCCCTATAGTCTGATTGCCTGGTTAGCTGTGCTGAACACCTCCTTCAAGGACCCAAAAATGGGATAAAGAGTGTTCAGGTTTGTCTCGAACACCCCTGTACTTTCTATGTGGGGGCAGAAGCCGACGACTGGCCAACTCTCAGAATTCATATATATCAAACGGCCGCATAGGAGGAAAAACTTTTATATAACAGGCAATACATAATAAAAGTGCCAGTGTTCCGCATTACAAAGGACAGCATGACTGTCTTCAGGGAAATATAATGTCTTTGGTACATTGCTCCGCCACAAGGCGAGCTCCTTTCAAGACACCATCATAATATAATTCGGGCTTGCGGTGCTCCTTAGCTCCGGTGGTTCCTCAGTCATCAGCTTTTCAGCATCAAGCTTCCCTCAGTGCACTTCCACACGGGCAAATGCCATTCGTGCACCTTCTATACAGACCGACTGCTTAATAACTTCGAGCCGAGGACAAGCGCCCATGATCCGCTTCACGAGCCCGAAGTAACTGCTTGGAATTGGCTCGGTGGGCCATAGCCAAACAACTAAGTCCTTCATGGCTAGTTCGGCCGCCTAGTGCAGTTCGATCAGCTGCTTCAGCTGATCGAAAAATGGCACCGGATAATTCAGCGCCAAATATTGCGACCTGAAATGCTTTTCCGCTATCTTCTTCTCCTCAGCTCGGTAGAATTGAGCAGCATCAGATATGCTGCGTGGCAGGTCCGCAAATGCCCCTGGAGAAATAAGAATTCAATTTTTCACCTTGAATCTCTCGTGTTAATACATAAAAATCGCTTTGAATAAGAAAACGCCTTACTGACCGCAATCCTCCTCGCCTCCTGAATGTCCTTCAGAGCACCTTGGGCTTCCTCCCGAGCATCATTTGTGGCTTGCAGAGCCTGGGAGAGTTCAGATTATTTCCCTAATAGACTCTGCTCCAAAGTCTTGCTTTTCTTCACGACCTCCTGGAGCTTTTGTTCAGCTTCAATGACCCTGGCCTCGTGTTTCTCGCAAAGAGCCTGCTCCGCGGCAGCCTTCTTTTCGGCTTTGGCCACAACCTTTTTAAGCGCCTCAATTTCGGCATTTGCTCCTGGAGCACACACTACAAATAATTTCATCGGGCACAACTACTATTTTGTGCTAAAATTATCAAGGTTTCAACATACCTTGCTTGTCCTCCAACTACTTCTTCACTCGGCCAAGTTCTTCTTCGGCCCGCTCCAGACTCTGCTTCAGTCTGGACACTTCCGCAGTATGAGAGGCGGTCGTCCCAACAGACGCCTGTTTATAAACGAAGAGATATATGTCATCAACTAAGTCTCCTACGAAGCGGATACTTGATCCCCTGTCCGGTTCTCTCTTTCACCGGACAGTGCATCAGGGGCTACTATCCATACTATGACAATCTTCAAAGGTTCCTAAAACATACCTCAAAGCCTTTTATAAGGCTGATGCAGGACTCATTAAGTCCGCTCTCGGCGGAATGAATCTTTTCAATCACCGCACCCATAAGGGCGCGATGTTCATCGATGATAGAAGCACTCTTTAGTGCTATCGATAAGCTGCCCTGCAGCTCTGGTTGGACAGAGGTTGCTGATGGAGTGGGCTCGCCTCCTTCAGTTAAGGGGGGCCACCTGCCTGATCCTGGAGCCTCAAAGGTCTCCGGGAGCGTGTCTAGCTGCAGGCCGAATCTAAGATCGCCCCCCCCCCATCGACGCTCATGGGAGCCATTGCTCCCGTGTATCCGGCCCCCGAGGTGTGCCCTCCCTGGTCCAGGTCCTGCTGAGACGACACCTCGGTGTCACGCCCAGGCTTCAGGGAAGGGGCCTCCGGAGGCGTCTCGCTCTCTAGGGCATCTAAGCTCAACGAATCCTCCTATGAGGACTATTCAGTGCGAGACCTCGCCGGGCTGCACAAAGTATGGCGCAAGTTAGAATATTACACCTTAGTGATCCTGGACGCGTAGGTGTGTTCGGATTTCGGGTACTCACGATTTTACCAGGGGCTGGGCCCTGGGATCCCACTCCAGGCTGCTATTGGTAGCCGTGGTGGACGCCTCTGGAAGGGGATTTTTCCCCTCTTCGGCGATTCGGCCTCCAAGGATGAGGAGGTCGTCCTTTTCTTTCCTCCCCCATGGAGGACTCGTCTTCTTCCTCCTCCTCGTCATCTTCGGAGGAAGGATGGGCGTTGGAGTCTTCGGATTTTGTGTCCGAAGTATTGCGGCAACGGAGGCCGCTCCGGGTCCCCTTGGTCTCCTTGGAGGCCTCTTTCTTCGGCGCCTTGTAAGGCGCTGGGACCAGCATCTTCGTCAGAAGTGGTCCTGCCGGTTCTTCTGGCAGCGGGGCCGGACAATGTATCCGCCCTGCCCTCTTCGTCCATTCCTGGGGTAATTGTGGAAACCATGATAAAACGTCTTCCTCGAGATATGCCAGCTAAACATGGATGGACAAAACATAGCGATAACTTACCGGACTTGCAGGGCGGGACAGTTGATACCCATGGTCCTCGGCGGAGTCCCGCCATGGTTTGCTGGACTTGAAGAGCACCTTCCAGATATCATTGTGTGAGGAGCCGTAGAGCTCCTGCAGGGTCTGGTGCTCGGCCGGGTCATATTCCCACAAATTACAGGTAGGGTGTTGGCAAGGAAGAACCAGGCGAACTAACATCACCTGGATTACATTGATGAGTTTGACGTCCTTGTCTACCACACCCTTGACGCACGTTTGGACCACCGACAGCTCATCGGACGAGGACCAGTTCAGGCCCTTCTTGGGCCAGGACGTGACCCATAGGGGGGGCTCCGGATCTGAATTCAGGAGCAACGGCCCACTTTTAGCCACGCGGCTCAGTGATGTAGAACCACTGCTTCTACCACTCCTTGACAGAATCATTGAAGGTGCCTATCGGCCATGTGACCTTGGGCATCTTGCTCACCATGGCGCCTCCGCACTCGGCGTGCTCGCCGTTCACCACCTTGGGCTTCACATTCAAGATCTTCAGCCATAAGCCGAAGTGTGGCGAAATATGGAGAAAGGCCTCACACGCGACGATAAACGTCGAGATGTTAAGGAAAGAATTAGGGGACAGATCATGAAAGTCAATCCCGTAATAATACATGATGCCGCGAACAAATGGGTGAAGGGGAAACCTGAGCCCGCGGATGAAATGAGGAAGAAACACAACCCTCTCGTGAGGCTCCGGATTAGGGACGATATGTCCCGCCGTCGGAAGACGGTGGCCGATTTTCTTGGCCAAGTACTCGGCCTCTAGAAGCTTTTTGATATCCTTCTCCTGGACGGTAGAGGCCATCCCCTTGCCTCCTGCTCCGGATCCGGACATCTTCGGAGAACCTCTTTTGGTGGAGAAGACGAGCGGAAGGGAATGGGCGAGCGGAAGGAAAGGGCGTGGGTGAAGAGGAAGAGGCCTTATCTCTTTATAGAGGCAATAAAAACTTTTGCACCTCCCTACTTGCCTGTTGGAACCTGCTCGTTCCCCACTCGCCGCGATTGGCGGTACGGTTGGGCTACCCGCACCCGTATTGATGAAAGTCCCGTGATAAGGGGGACACGATCTCTGCTTCGACAAGACGTGCCCAGGAAACCGCCTCGCAATATGCGCAATAGCTGGTTGAGAAACGGTTCGGATAAGGACCAGGCCACAATGTGATATCAAGTTATGAAGAATGTCAGTGGATTCGGTTCGTGAAAAAGTATGCTCTCTACGGTGGTGTGTGGAAATTATTTTGCAGAGCCGGACACGATCCTTATGTCCAGAATCTATCTTGGAGTATTCGGAGATGGAACTTGCCTTGCAATGCCGAAGACAATCTGCGGGCCGGACTCATCGTCATTGAAGCCTGGTTCAGGGGCTACTGAGGGAGTCCTGGATAAGGGGGTATCCGGACAGCTGGACTATATACTTTGGCCGCACTGTTGGACTATGAAGATACAAGATTCAAGACTTCGTCCCGTGTCCGGATGGGACTCTCCTTTGCGTGGAAGGCAAGCTTGGCGATTCGGATGTTAGATCTCCTTCTCTATAACCAGCTCTGTGTAACCCTAGCCTCCTCCGGTGTCTATATAAACCAGATGGTTTAGTCCGTAGGAGAAGAACAATGATAATCATAGGCTAGCTCCTAGGGTTTGGCCTCTATGATCTCGTGGTAGATCAACTCTTGTAATACTCATATCATCAAGATCAATCAAGCAGGAAGTAGGGTATTACCTCCATTGGGAGGGCCCGAACCTGGGTAAAACATCGTGTCCCCTACCTCCTATAACCATTAGCCTTAGATGCACAGTTCGGGACCCCCTACCCGAGATCCGCCGGTTTTGACACCGACAGCCAGGCCATCCCTCTACTCACCCACACCCCCTGTTATTTTGCAACGATGGCAGCCTCACACCGCAGCCGAACCAGTGAACCCTCATACTCCTCTCCGCGTGGGCATCCACTGCCGCGTCTTCCCCGGCTCCGCGTCGTCCCCTTCCTAGGCCTCGCCGTCATCCACCGCCGTGGTACTCTCGGTGCAGCGTGGTCAACGTGGTCAAGGAACGACTTCCATCAGACGTGGACTGTACATGGAGAGGCTGACAGTTGGATCCACGGCCGCAGCAAGGAAGTGCCTCCCTATTACGCGGAAAATAATGATTCCTCCACCTGACAGCTGGTACCCACCGGACGGGCCACTATATTTCGTGAAAAAAACATTTCTCCCCTGACTGCTGAGACCCACCAGCTACATCTTTGCACGCAAGGAAGTGTGTCCGGGCAAAAAAAAACGATTCACCCCCCTGACTGCTGGGACCCACAAACTACATCTTCGCACGCAAGGAAGTGCCTGACAGTCGGGACCCACCTGGTCGAAGCATATGTAGCGTTGTCATTCTGGTCGCGAACGTGTACGTACATACTGGTGGATGTAGAGGCGCGCACGTGTCATAGTAGAGGCGCGCACGTAGCATGTACACATACGTACAACGGCCAGTATGCAAGAAAGAAAATACGGCCACATATGTACATACGGGTGGGGTCTCAAACACCTACTCGCGCATACGTACGGCCAGGGCTTGTGTACATGGCTGGGACAGAATGGAGAAACAACGTTGTCGTCGTCGTGTTCATGGGGAGCCAACCGGCTGGGTTGTAACGGAATGTGTCGTCGTGTTCATCAGGAGGGCTTGGACGGAACAGGCGATGGAAACGAGGCCTGGTGTACCGCGGAACGGAGGAAATGGCCTTGTGTTCGACCAGCCATGTTCAAAACAGGATCCTGTTCATCTGGAGGGGTCTGGCGTATCGAAAAACGGAGGAAACGGACTTGTTTTGGACCTCCTACGGTCGAAACGGGGTCCTGTTGATCGGGAGGGGTGTGGTGTACCGCAAAACGGAGGAAACCGACTTGTGTTGGAGCGCTACGGTCGAAACGGGGGTCCTATTCATCGGGAGGGGTGTGGCGTACCGTAAAATGGGACTCCACGGGATACTGTTCATCTCCACTGTCGACCTCCTCTAGCCTCCACGGGCTACTGTTCATCCACCGTCGACCTCCTCCATCCTCCACCTGCGACTGTTCATCCACGGGCTCCTGTTCATCCAGCCTCCACCGTGCGCTACTCCACAGGCTCCTGTTCAACCACCCCTCTCCACGGGCTCCTATTCAACCACCCCTCCACAAGCTACTGTTCATCCACCCCTCCACCGTCTACTATTCATCCAGCCCTCCACGGGGGTCGTCCTGTTCATCCAGCCCTCCACGACGTCCTGTTCATCCAGCCCCAACCGGCTCAATCGATCGGGGTCCTGTTCATCAAGAGGCAACACCACGGGGTCCTGTTCATCCACCTCCACCGCTCACTGTTCATCCAACCCCCCCGGCAACACTCACTGTTGATCCAGGGGCAGCATCAATCGGGTTCAGTTAACAGCCATCAATCGATCGCTCGGGTTCAGTAACACGTAGCCTGCAGTGCAATCGCTCGGTTTCAGTTAGGCAACGCCTCGCTTGGGTTCAGTTAGAGCCCTACGCCTCGCACACACATGCGTACGAATATGAGAGAAATGCGCATCGCTCGGCTCACGACCACCCACCACAACTGGGAACTCCCCGAAATTATCCTCGCCCTCACTTCTACCATGGTTTTTTTCGTCATGGACGACCCAAAGAATGTCATGCACCTGTGTCTCCGTCCCACCCAGGATGAAAAGCCCATTTTCGGTCATGACTTTTTGTCATAGAAGTAGGGGCCCACCACATCTATGATGATATCGGGTTTCGTCACAATTATCATCATAGAAGTGTCATAAGTATGACAGAAAAAAATTCATTCGGCCCAAAGTGTCATGGATGTGTCTTTTTTTTGTAGTGGCTACTGGTACATACCCTCAGCCCCGAGGGTGAACTACTCCCTCCTCGTCATGGAGAGCGTCAGGATGATGAAGATGGCCATCGCTGATTGATTCCCCCTCCGGCAGGGTGCCAGAACGGGCTCCCGAGAGGTTTTTGGTGG
This sequence comes from Triticum dicoccoides, assembly GCF_002162155.2. Lineage (NCBI taxonomy): Eukaryota > Viridiplantae > Streptophyta > Magnoliopsida > Poales > Poaceae > Triticum > Triticum dicoccoides. The sequence goes on from NC_041391.1 coordinate 161,685,140, forward strand.
CTACAGAGGCTTGCGGCAGAGGAACTCCCGATCTATTATGCTCCTGGATGTTTTTGGGGTATATGGACAATATAGGTGAAAGAAGTCAGCCAGGGGAGCCACGAGGGGTCCACGAGGGTGGGGGTGCGCCTAGGGGGTAGGGCGCGCCCTGGACCCTCGTGGCTTCCTCGAAGCTTCCCTGACGTCTACTCCAAGTCTCCTGGATTGCTTCCGTTCCAAAAATAACTCTCCCGAAGGTTTCATTTCGTTTGGACTCCATTTGATATTCCTTTTCTGCGAAACACTGAAATAGGCAGAAAAACAACAACTTGGACTGGGCCTCCGGTTAATAGGTTAGTCCCAAAAATAATATAAAAGTGTATAATAAAGCCCATAAACATCCAAAACAAATAATATAATAGCATGGAACAATCAAAAATTATAGATATGTTGGAGACGTATCAAGCATCCCCAAGCTTAATTCCTGCTCGTCCTCGAGTAGGTAAATGATAAAAATAGCATTTTTGATGTGGAATGCTACCTAGCATATTTCTCGATGCAATTTTCTTTATTGTGGCATGAATGTTCAGATCCAAATGATTCAAGATAAAAGTTCATATTAACATAAAAATTGTAATACTTCAAGCATACTAACAAGTAATCATGTCTTATCAAAATAACATAGCCAAAGAAAGCTTATCCCTACAAAATCATATAGTTAGGCCATGTTTCATTTTTGTCACACAAAATACTCCCGTCATGCACAACCCCGGTTTCAGCCAAGCAATTGGTTCATACTTTTTAACGCGCTTCAACTTTTTTCAACTCTCGCGCAATACATGAGCGTAAACCATGGATATAGCACTATGGGTGGAATAAAATATGATGATGGAGGTTGTGTGGAGAAGACAAAAAAGTAGAAAGTCTCACATTGACGAGGCTAATCAATGGGCTATGGAGATGCCCATCAATTGATGTCAACATGAGGGGTAGGAATTGACATGCAATGGATGCACTAGAGCGATAAATATATGAAAGCTCAACAAAAGAAACTAAGTGGGTGTGCATCCAACTTGCTTGCTCATGAAGACCTAGGGCATTTTGAGGAATCCCATCATTGGAATATACAAGCCAAGTTCTATAATGAAAAATTCCCACTAGTATATGAAAGTGACAAAATAAGAGACTCTCTATCATAAAGGTCATGGTGCTACTTTGAAGCACAAGTGTGGAAAAGGATAGTAACATTGCCCCCCCTTTTTTTGGGCCTTCATTTTTTTATTTGGACTTTCTCTCTTTTTTATATATATTTTTTCTGTCAAGTTTCTCATCCCGACTTGTGGGGGAATCATAGTCTCCATCATCCTTTCCTCACTTGGGACAATGCTCTAATAATGATGATCATCACACTTATATTGATTTACAACTCAATTCTTAGAACAAAATATGACTCTATGTGAATGCCTTCGGCGGTGTACCGGGATATGCAATGAATCAAGAGTGACATGTATGAAAGAATTATAAAGGTGGCCTTTCCACAAATACGATGTCAACTACATGATCATGCAAAAGCAATATGACAATGATGAAGCGTGTCATGATAAACGGAACGGTGGAAAGTTGCATGGCAATATATCTCGGAATGGCTATGGAAATGCCATAATAGGTAGGTATGGTGGCTGTTTTGAGGAAGATATAAGGAGGTTTATGTGTAATAGAGTGTCTCATATTACGGCGTTTGGATGCACCGGCGAAGTTTGCACCAACTCTCAAGTTGAGAAAGGGCAATGCATGGTACCATAGAGGCTAGCAAATTGCGGAAGGATAAGAGTGCGTATAATCCATGGACTCACATTAGTCATAAAGAACTCATATACTTATTGCAAAATTTTATTAGCCCTCGAAGCAAAGTACTACTACGCATGCTCTTAGGGGAAGGGTTGGTAGGAGTTAACCATCGAGCGATCCCGACCTCCACTCATAAGGAAGGCAATCAAAGAGCACCCCAAGCTACAAATTTGTCACACAACGTTCGCCATATGTGCATGCTATGGGACTTGCCCACTTTAACATGAGTATTTCTCAATTTCATAATTACCCAACTAGCATGACTCTAACATTACCACCTTTATGTCTCAAAACAATTACCAAGTATCAAACTTCTCATAGTATTCAATGCACTTTATGTGAAAGTTCAAAGCAAATTACCATGATGTTCTACAAGACTCTCAAAATAATATAAATGAAGCTTGAGAGTTCATCTATTTCTTCTAAATAAAACCACCGCCGTGCTCTAAGAAGACATAAGTGAAGCACAAGAGCAAGATTGTCTAGCTCAAAAGATATATGTGAAGCACATAGAGTATTCTAATAAATTCCGAATCATGTGTGTCTCTCCCAAAAGGTTTGTACAGCAAGGATGATTGTGGTAAACTAAAAAGCAAAGACTCATATCATACAAGACGCTCCAAGCAGAACACATATCATGTGGTGAATAAAAATATAGCTCCAAGTAAAGTTACCGATAGACGAAGACGAAAGAGGGGATGCCTTCTGGGGCATCCCCAAGCTTAGGCTTTTGGTTGTCCTTGAATATTATCGTGGGGTGCCTTGGGCATCCCCAAGCTTAGGCTCTTCCCACTCCTTATTCCATAGTCCATCGAATCTTTACCCAAAACTTGAAAACTTCACAACACAAAACTCAACAGAAAACTCGTAAGCTCCGTTAGTATAAGAAAATAAAACCACCACTTAGGTACTGTTGTGAACTCATTCTAAATTCATATTCGTGTATATCTATTGTATTCCAACTTTTCTATGGTTCATACCCTCCGATACTAGTCATAGATTCATCAAAATAAGCAAACACCACAATGAAAATAGAATCTATCAAAAATAGAACAGTCTGTAGTAATCTGTAACTCTCGAATATTTCTCTAACTCCAAAAATCCAACCAAATTAGTAAAACCTGAGAAATGTATGTACCAATCCAGAGCAAAAAGAATCATATCAAAAACAGATTACTGTGAATTATCAAAACTAATTTGCTGGGCGCAAAAGTTTCTGATTTTCAGCAGGATCAACACAACTATCACCGTAAGCTATCCTAAAGGTCTTACTTGGCACTTTATTGAAACAAAAGCTATAACACATGATTACTACAGTAGCATAATCATGTGGACACACAAAAACAGTAAGGGTAAATATTGGGTTGTCTCCCAACAAGCGCTTTTCTTTAATGCCTTTCTAGCTAGGCATGATGATGACAATGATGCTTACATAAAAGATAAGAATTGAAACATAATGGGAGCATCATGAAGCATATGACTAGAACATTTAAGCCTAACCACTTCCTATGCATAGGGATTTTGTGAGCAAACAACTTATGGGAACAAGAATCAACTAGCATAGGAAGGTAAAACAAGCATAGCTTCAAGATTTTCAACACATAGAGAGGAAACTTGATATTACTGCAATTCCTACAAGCATATGTTCCTCCCTCATAATAATTTTTAGTAGCATCATGAATGAATTCAACAATATAACAATTACATAAAGCATTCTTTTCATGATCTACAAGCATAGAATTTTTATTACTCTCCACATAAGCAAAATTCTTCTCATTTGGAATAGTGGGAGTATCACAAGAGACTCGAATATTGTAAATTGTTTCCATATTAAAAGAGTAATGTTCAGAAAAAGGGTAATCATAATCATGACAAGTTTTATAAACATAATCATCACTACTTTTTATAGCATAAGTTTCATCACAATAATCATCATAAGTAGCAACTTTGTTCTCATCATAATCAATTGAAACCTCTTCCAAAATAGTGGATTCATCACTAAATAAAGTCATGACCTCTCCAAGTCCACTTTCATAAATATTGTAAGATTAAACACCCTCCAAAATAGTGGAATCATTACTTCCTAAAGTTGACGCTCTTACAAACCCACTTTCGTCAATATAACCATCATAAATAGGAGGCATGCTATTATCATAATAAATTTGCTCATCGAAACTTGGGAGGCTAAAAATATCATCTTCATTAAACATAGCATCCCCAAGCTTGGGACAAACATTAATTGTAGCAAATATATTCTCAAACATTTCATTCTCATCAAACATAGCATCCCCAAGGTTGGGCCTTTTCATATCATAAGCATAATCACTCTCATCATTAATAGTATGGATAGCTCCAATAGTGTAGCAATTATCATCATCACAATGAGTAATAGGAGCAACATAATTTGGGAGGGATACCTTTCTACCTTTGCTTCTCCGTGTTTTCTTTTTCTTCTTCACATCGTGTGTGGGTTTAACCCTCTTTTTTGAGCTCCTTATTAATGAGATTGGTTGAATAGAAAGCTCCTCCTCGTTACCTGATTCATCATAAGAAATAATAGGAGGATATTGGGAAGTCTCTTCTCTTTCATTAGTATTCTCTTCATCTTCTATTTGTTTTCTTTTCTTTATGTAATTGGCAACATAAGGGTTTTCAATGCAATTCACCGCACAATACATAAAAATTTCTTCTAGATCAAAATCAAGAACTTTATCAAGGTCAAACTCTGGGAGATCCTTAGTTAAACATTTTATTTCTTCATAACCCATAAGCAAACTTAGTTCATTATGATGTGCAAGGGAAATCAAGTCATCACAACTTTTGGACACGATTCGATCATGAAACAATTTGCATTGGGTATTTAAATGATCACGTTCATTGCAAAGTTCACAAGGATGGAAAAGAAATTTTAAATTTTCAGCACAAGCATCTAGCCTTTGTTGCAACCATTTAGTTTCTAAATACTTATGCCTCTTGCAAAATCTATTTTCCCTATTTGGTGTGTACTTGCAAGCTCTATGCATTCCACAAAATTTACATGCTTATAAGAGACATTTTCATCATGACTAGTGCAATCATCATTAGTACTATGGATATTCAAAGAGTTCATACTAACAACATTGCAATCATGCTCATCATTCAAAGATTTAGTGCCAAACATTTTATAGACTTCTTCTTCTAGCACTTGAGCACAATTTTCCTTTCCATCATTCTCACAAAAGATATTAAAAATATGAAGCGTATGAGGCAAACTCAATTCCATTTTTTTGTAGTTTTATTTTATAAACTAAACTAGTGATAAAACAAGAAACTAAAAGATTCTATTGCAAGATCTAAAGATATACCTTCAAGCACTCACCTCCCCAGCAACGGCGCCAGAAAAGAGCTTGATGTCTACTACACAACCTTCTTCTTGTAGACGTTGTTGGGCCTCCAAGTGCAGAGGTTTGTAGGACAGTAGGAAATTTCCCTCAAGTGGATGACCTAAGGTTTAATAATCCGTGGGAGGCGTAGGATGAAGATGGTCCCTCTCAAACAACCCCCCAACCAAATAACAAAGAGTCTATTGTGTCCCCAACACACCCAATACAATGGCAAATTGCATAGGTGCACTAGTTCAGCAAAGAGATGGTGATACAAGTGCAATATGGATGGTAGATATGAGTATTTGTAATTTGAAATTATAAAAACAGCAAGGTAACTAATGATAAAAGTGAGCACAAACGGTATTGCAATGCGTTGAAACAAGGCCTAGGGTTCATACTTTCACTAGTGCAAGTTCTCTCAACAATAATAACATAATCGGATCATATAACTATCCCTTAACATGCAACAAAGAGTCACTTCAAAGTCACTAATAGTGTAGAACAAACGAAGAGATTATGGTAGGGCACGAAACCACCTCAAAGTTATCCTTTCTAATTGATCTATTCAAGAGTCCGTAGTAAAATAACATGAATCTATTCTTTCCATTCGATCCATCATAGAGTTCGTACTAGAATAACACCTTAAGACACAAATCAACCAAAACCCTAATGTCACCTAGATACTCCAATGTGACCTCAACTATCCGTGGGTATGATTATACGATATGCATCACATAATCTCAGATTCATCTATTCAACCAACACAAAGTACTTCAAAGAGTGCCCCAAAGTTTCTACCGGAGAGTCAAGATGAAAACGTGTGCCAACCCCTATGCATAAGTTCACAATGTTACAGAACCCGCAAGTTGATCACCAAAACATACATCAAGTAGATCACGTGAATATCCCATTCTCACCACAGATAAGCACGACAAGACATACATCAAGTGTTCTCAAATCCTTAAAGACTCAATCCAACAAGATAACTTCAAGGGGAAAACTAAATTCATCACAAGAGAGTAGAGGGGGAGAAACCTCATAAGATCCAACTATAATAGCAAAGCTTCCGATACATCAAGATCGTATCACCTCAAGAACACGAGAGAGAGAAAGAGAGAGAGAGAGAGAGAGAGAGAGAGAGAGAGAGAGAGAGAGAGAGAGATCAAACACATAGCTACTGGTACATACCCTCAGCCCCGAGGGTGAACTACTCCCTCCTCGTCATGAAGAGCGCCGGGATGATGAAGATGGCCACCGGTGATGGATTTCCACTCCGGCAGGGTGCCGGAACGGGCTCCCGAGATGTTTTTGGTAGCTACAGAGGCTTGTGGTGGCGGAACTCCCGATCTATTGTGCTCCTGGATGTTTTTGGGGTATATGGATATATATATAGGTGAAAGAAGTCAGTCAGGGGAGCCACGAGGGGCCCACAAGGGTGGGGGGCATGCCCAGGGGGGTAGGGCGCGCCCTGGACCATCATGGCTTCCTCGAAGCTTCCCTGACATCTACTCCAAGTCTCCTGGATTGCTTCCTTCCAAAAATAACTCTCCCGAAGCTTTCATTCCGTTTGGACTCCGTTTGATATTCCTTTTCCGCGAAACACTGAAATAGGCAAAAAAATAGCAACTTGGACTGGGCCTCCGGTTAATAGGTTAGTCCCAAAAATGATATAAAAGTGTATAATAAAGCCCATAAACATCCAAAACAGATAATATAATAGCATGGAACAATCAAAAGTTATAGATACGTTGGAGACGTATCACGTTATCTTGCGAATCTTGTTGGGAGGATGGCGGAGTAGAATCTTTAGAGAACCTCCATTTCAGTTGCTCGGAAGGACCACCATCATCCAATGCCTTGCCAATTTCCTTCGGATTTATTGATTTTGCATTGTGAGGTCAAACCGACAAGAAAAAGGAATATAATTCGCTCTTCAGAACTCATTCATGCATGATACTGATGAACACTACTCTGATGAAAGGCAAAGTCATGATACGAGGATGGAATATGTACGAAAAACTGGACGGCTTGACATATTCATACCTATGATGTGGTAACTAAGCAGAAGGCACTTCAACAAATTAGAAGCACTGCAAGCTAGACACCATATGGAAGGTGCAACCAATATTACTCTGCCAAGTTAAAACTGTCTCGCCATAGGTGGTGTTCATCAAACTATAAGTAATACATGCTACAAATCATATTCAAGACGCAAACCAATATCACACTACCAACTTAAAGGTGTCCCATCATAAGTGACTGATGCAGGATACACAAGAAGAGCAATTTCATGTAAGAACATGGTGTGATAGACAGATATAGTATGTACCAAAAATAGGAAAGCATGTCATATTCACACGTATCATGTGTAAGCTAAGCAGATGCAGTTTACACTAATTAGGAGCAATACAAGCTAGACAACATATGCAACATGCAACCAGATATCACACTGCCAAGTTATAGCAAGCACCTTGGATTGTGGAGTAGGGGAGCGGAGACTTGGACCTTGTAATGCACTAGCAGTACAAGAAGAATCGTTACAGATGCTCCATTTACGTTGCTGCAGAGGACCACCATCATCACCTTCCTTACTATTTTCCTTCCTCTTTCTTGATTTTGCCTTGTCAAGTCAAACCCACAAGAAAAAGGAATAAAATTTGCTCTTCAGAACTCATTGATGCATGATACTGACGAACCCTACTTTCATGTAAGGCAGCCACATGATAGGAGGATGGAATATGTATGAAAAACAGGACGGTGTGACATATTGACATGTATGATGTATAAAGTGTAAACTAAGCACAAGGTGTTTGAACTTTTTAGAAGAAAAGCAAGCTAGAAACCATATGAAAGATGAAACCAATATCACTCTGCCAAATTAAAAGGGTGCCCTAACAAATGTATTTGACCAAATTAGAAGCAATACATGGCAACAGGCTAGAAATAATATGCAATATGCAACGAATAAAGGTGACTCATCGTAAGTGATTGATGCAGGATACAGAAGAGAGGTAGTTTCATGTAAGAACAAGGTTAACACATAGATGTAGTGTGTACCAAAAATAGGAAGGCATGTCATATTCACAGGTATAATGTGTAAACTAAGCAGATGCAATTTACCCTAATTAGAAACATTACAAGCTAGACACCGTATGCAACATGCAACCACATATCACACTGCGAAGTTAGAGCAAGCACCTGTGATGGTGGTGTAGGGGAAGTGCGGTCTTCAAGTACAGAGCTACGTTCAATATCTTCATTTAGGCTTGTTGTTTCTTGAGAATCATGTGGTGAGGATGAAACTGCATTCTTTATAAGAGTAGCGCGTCTCATACTAACCCACGGGCGTGACTGTCTCATCATAAGCGATAGATGCAGGATACACAAGAACATTAGTTTGATGTAAGAAGATGGTGTCATAGGCATATGTAGTATGTACCAATAACAGGAAGGTGTGTCATATTCACATGTATAATGTGTAAGATAAGGAGGTGCAATTTAACAAATTAGGAGCAATACAAGCTAGCCACCATATGCAACATGCAACCAGATATCACACTGCCATGTTAGAGTAAGCACCTTGGGTTGTCGAGTAGGGGAGATGAGATTTGGAACTTGCACTGCAATAGGAGTAGCAGGAGAATCTGCAGAGATCATTTGTTTCGGTTGCTCCAGAGGACCACCATCATTCCGTGCCTTTGTCCTTTCACATTTTGCCTTGTCAAGTAAACACATAAGAAAAAGGAATGAAATTCACACTTCCAAATTTGTTGATGCATGATACTGATGAACACAACTTTTATGTATGGCAACCACATTGTAGGAGGATGGAATATGTATGAAAAATGCTAAGCAGAAGGCATTTCAACAAATTGGAAGCAATGCAATCTAGACACCATATGAAAGATCCAACCAAAATCACTCTACCAAGTTAGATGTGTCTCATTATAAGTGGCACTCCAACAAATTAGAGGCAATACATGTTTGAAATGATATGCAAGATGCAACCAATATTACACTATCAACTTGAAGGTGTATCGTCAGAAGTGATTGATGAGGGATACACAAGAAAAGTAGTTTGATGTAAGAACATGGTTAATACAAAGACGTAGTATGTACAAAAAACAGGAAGGCATGTCATCATCACAGGTATAATGTGTTAACTAAGCAGATGCAATTTTCCCTAATTAGAAGCATTACAAGGTAGACACCATATGCAACATGCAACCACATATCACACTGCCAAGTAAGAGCAAGCACCTGCGATGGTGGTGTAGGGGAATTGCGGTCATCAACTAGAGAGCTACGTTGACTATCTTCATTTAGCCTTGTTGTTTCTTGAGAATCATGTGGGGAGGATGACACTGCACTCTTTAAACGAGTAGGGCGTCTCACAGTAACCCACTGGGGTGACTATCTCATCATAAGTGATTGATGAGGGATACAAAAGAGCATTAGTTCGGTGTACGAACATGGTTAATAGACATATGTAGTATGTATCAAAAACAAGAAGGCAAGTCATTATCAAAGGTATAATGTGTAAAGTAAGCAGATGCAATTTAACCAACTTGGAAGCAATACAAGTTAGACATCATATGCAACATGCAACCACATTTGAAAGCGCCAAGTTAAAGCAAGCACCTGGGATGGTTGTGTGTGGCAATTGAGATCACCAACTGTAGAGCTAGGTTTTCTGTCTCCAACTGCTGACACTGCACCCTTTAGAGCACTGAAACGCTTAGTGCTTATCTTCGAATTACACTAGAGCGACTTCTGTTTTTTTTCTGCATTCATGAACACTGCATCAGAGTCTGAAATACCCATGCATAAAAAAACAATAGTGTGAGTATGGGTGAAGTGTGTGCACAATTAGTACAGTGTAAATGTAGCAGATAGCAGGTCGGTGAGAAATAAATGATGGGAGACATATGATAGCTCTACAACATGCATGGCACACTAAATTACTACAGGATTCTATGAAAATAACAGTTGACTGAAAACAAATAGGTCAGTCCATTTTTTGCACCATCCAATGTACAAAGAATGGGCAGATCACCTTCATCTACCTCCAGCCAGTCAGTGTTGACGATCTTCCTCGAAATGCCAGCGACCACCGGCCCAGTCCCCTGCCTCCACCCTCCCCTCAACCTCACCTCACCGCCGTGCTTGGCACCGCCCCCTGGCCATCCATTCAAGCCCCGCCGACCTCCAGATTGGGCGCAAGCAGCTCCTGCACCCCACACCCCTATGATAGACACTGATGCACCGCTTCCCCGGCAAACAGGCGGACTAAGTGCTCCACGCGCCTAAGCGGGTGTTGCTTCTTTTAATTGCAGTTCGACTGGCCCTGAATTGAAATCCAGGCGGGCTACTGACCTCTAGAAAAGGTGAAATAGTAAAGGGAGGAAATCTTGTGCATCTAGTATCACGAAGAAGATGCAGTAAGAAGCGCTCAACTAGTTTCTTTCATGGGATGAATATGGTGTGAGCAGAGACATAAGATTTGCACGAATAAGGGAAGAGGAGTACCTCTTTCTGCTGGCAGTGCTATGTCCTCCTTCTGTTTTTCCAACGATCTTCTTGTAGTTCACTGGAAACGAGAAGTTGTAGAGGACGGTGGAGCCTTGGATGAACCCATGGCCAAGTTGTTGAGTGTGGTGCGGTGGCCGTTTGTCGGCGGCGGGGAACCAGATCTGAGGCAGCGACCAACGGCGTAGCGGGAACAGCTCCAGTGCGGTGGACGGTTGCGACAGTGGAGCAGTAGTAGTGAGACGCAGGACGGCGTGGTCGGAGTGGTTCTGGTATGGCACATGTCAGCATCAGCGTCGTGGAGGCAGCTCTGCCTCGGCTTCAACTGCTAAGTCCTTGAGGGTGTTGCGGTTGCGGTTGCAGTTGCGTTGGACGACGATATCGGGGTACCGGCTCCGACGTGATGGAGAAGGGAGGCAGTGGATTGGGCGCTATAGCATGGAGGACGGAGGAGGCTGAGGTTTCGCGACTGGTGGAGAGGGCATTTTGGCGCCCACGGAGTATGAATGGGGAAACGGAAGGAGGGGGAACTAAGGGGGAACAATGTTTTGGTTTGGGACGCGCTTGTTTGAAATTTGGGGAAAGTTACAAACTTTGCCCCCATCTAAAATTTCGGACATATTGCGGGTTGGGGGTAGAACAGTAATCTCAGGTGTCCCAAATGTGGGCGGGATAGATTTCGGCCAAGAGCATGGGTGTTTAGGCGCTCACGGTGTATGAATGCTTCTCGGAGGCGGTTGAGACTGGCGTCTTGGTGAAGTTACGAACCTACCCCGGTTTATACATTTGGACATCGGGCCGATAAGCTACACGGGCCAGAGTCAGGACAGTAATTTCCTACCACCAAACATTAGTCTTGCACGGTTTCGGGTGACCAGAGGCTTATTTGGCGCTTCGTTCAATATTTGGGAGCAAAAGCATTAACGTTTTCGGTTCTCTTGAATTGAACTTTTAGGATTTGTCAAACTTCATAAATCTTTACTCTTGAAAATCCTAAAGCTATGATTATTTTGGAATGGAGGGGGTACATTTGAATATACATTGTACACGAGTATATATTGAAAAATATGCAACTTACCTCAGTTCATGCATGGTTCCAGATATAATCTCCTTGGTTGCAAAAAAAAGTTGACATGCATATGAATATATACCATGTTCAAACACACAACAAAGATTGATGCCCCCTTTTAGATCTGATTAACAAATTCCATTATCTCGGGTTCAAATAGATGAATGCACTTCCTATGAATTCGAATCTTCGAAACCCCCTTTATGTTGAATTCAACATGTATTCTATTTCGTAGCTAGCAATTTGGAATGTATCCATGCAAGTGACAAATGCATAAAGTGCTTCACACTAACAACATGGAGTGCACTAATTAATGTTTATATATGAATTGCAAAAGCAATCCATTGCCTGTATTTCAAACCGCTCTCACTCTATGGATCGATAATATGAAATAAACACATGCACAAGCTAGAATTCAATAGAGTATGGGTGTCTGATAGACCGATTTTCATCCATACGCAATTTGCAAAATTCATGATCTCATCCAAAAATAATAATGCCATTTATATTTTAATTTAATGTGTAGAACCACCTTTTACACGTTGATGCACTATGCCTCGGCCCGTTCTCACAAACGCGCTATATATCTCTCTATCTAACGCATAAGTGCACACACTTTATATGCATCGGCATTTCTCTTTCATGCATGCTCACAATCTCTCTCAGGGTGTCGTGGTGTCTCACGCACATGCTCTCTCTATATATCTCTCTCTTTCTGACTACTATGTACCACTCTTTTCACTAATCTCAGTTGGTAAACACTATTTCTCTCACATGCATATATACACACACACACGATCTCTACTAGCCCTCTATACGCACATATATGTGCCTACGTGTCTCCCGCATGCACATTATCTTTAGGCCTCTCTCGCACACATTGCTCCTGACCCCCCCCCCCAGATACACCTCTCTCTGAGTAGTTGGCAAATATGATTCCATCATATCATTCGGTAGGATATCCCTGACTGTTAGGCTGGATGGTAATACGAGGCAAAGTTTTACCCTAGTTCGGACCCTTGCAGTTGAGGAAAAAGCCTACTCTTGGTACTGTATATTAGTGATAGGGTTGTGTACAAAGTACACGTGAATACCATGCATTGTGCATGTGTGTATACTATCGACGAACTGGCCCCCAAGCTTCTATAACATACTCAGGCCCTAGGGTTACAAATCATATATAGTCGGCTTATCACCAATGGGGATAGAGTCCTCCACGACTCTGGTAGCTTTGTGTTGTACGCTGAGTCCTCCACATGGGTCTTCGTATGACGCGTCTCGGTCCAACCTTTATGGCGCAAGATGGAACCGACCCATGAGTCCTCATGTTGACCCACCACAACTAGAAATGATGTGCCCACCACACCACACACACAATCGGCCACTAACAAAATAAGCATATACAATAGTACAATGTTATACATGAAAGTTAATTGCATGGTGCATCCAAAAATATTTGTTCTGCATTGTGAATGTTTATATATTCTCCTAAAATATTAGTCACGGGAAAGAGAAACGAAGGGCATATCTCTCCTTGTCTCCATCGGACACCCCCTCTTTATACACCACTTTCACGTACACACACAAACTATCTCTCGGCCCTCTAAAAGTATGCATGCCCAGGCCATGGTCACTGTATTTCAAGCTAAAGCACTATATAGTCATTGGACTTCAGAATATGCTCATTATAGTCACCGTATACATTCTCGTGGTGATCATACGGTATCTATCTCACGATATGTCTCCGTATTTTCTTGATGACACTGACAGACTTTGCATTTGATGCATGCTCCGTATTTTGTTGACGACACTTACGGTCATTGTATTTGAAGCGAAAGCACGATATGGTCACTGGACTTCAGAATAAGCTCATCCCGGTCACCACATACATTTTGTCGTGCTAACCAACATGTGGTTGGATGGTGAGGAGGAAAGTGGTTTCTCGAGCCCACCAGGGTTAAAGTCCCGGTGCTCGCATTTATCCTGGGTTAATTTCAGTATTTTCCGGCGATGTGCGTTTAGTGGGAGGAGACGTTTCACTCGACTATGAGGTACCTATGGTGACTTCATAAAATCTCAAGATCATATGCTGGCTCACTCTCTCGAAGGTGCTCATAGGGGTAGGGTCTGCGTGTGTGCGCTTATAGCGGCGAGTGCTTGCACGTATATATGAGCCCTTGTGTCTGTACCGTGTTAAAAAAAATACATGTCATGATTATACGGTCACTGGCTCACCTGTACAACTCCATATTTTGTTGATGACACAATCAATTGACCAGTCAAACGTTCCATGTGGCGCAACTAGTGTTGCACATTCAGGGTGCGTAACCGTGGGTCCCACCTGTTAGCCCGTATATGAAAGAAAGAAATGGTAGTTTGAGTCTGTACTATGTTAATAAAATACATTTTAGGGTGATCATACGGTCACTGGCTCACCATACAGCTCCGTAATTTGTTGATGACACAATCAATTAACCAGCCAAATGGTCCACATTCAGCAGCGCACATTACCATAGGGACCACCCGTCAGCATGCATATGAAGGATAAAAATGGCAATAAATTAGTGGTTGGTGGGTATTCAAAGTCGTGAGACCTCTGGTTGGTAGTCGCCGACAGTGGGGGTGCGGTGATTGGTCGGTGGCGTGGGGATCGCTGGAGAAAAAGCTCGGCGCAGGGGGCCTAGAGGGATGGCCGGTGCGGCGGCGGACCGGTGGTGGGGAGTGGTTTCGGGGCGGGCGGGGTGGCGTGGCGGCGCGGGCCGGCCGTGGGCGGCGGGGGCCGGCGGTTCAGCTGGTGGTGGCTGGCGGCTCAGGGGGGTGGAGTTTGAAGATAAACTGCAGGCCCTTGATTTCATATCCAATGGCTGGAAAATCTAATGACCAGAGATGAAAAAGACAATCGACTGACTTGTAGCCTCACCCTGCACGTACACATGCACGCACACAACACACGCACACATACAAGCGTGCAACACTGACATGTACACATAACAAACACACGCACGCATGCAGGCCTGCCACACTGACACGTACACATGCACTCACGAACACATGCACGTACGCACACATGAATGCAACACTGAAACGTACCCTTGCACGCATGCAGCACTCGCACGCCTGCATGCACACAAGACACACGCTCAACCTATACGTGCATGCACCCTTTGTTAAGGACATGGATTGTTACGGATATTAATCAATCTTATCTGTGATAAGCAGAACATTGATGTTTGCAGCGGTCTTTATGAATCACAACGTATCGAATGGGCTATCAACATAGTAGGCTCATCTACATTTAATAGATGATGTCACACTCAATGAACAATCATCGGTTTATGAAATGCCCGCTTCTGACTGCCTTGGCCCACCAAAAGTTCCTCTGCTGTGCGCTGCTTGTGTTGGGTCACTAACATGCAGGCCATGTACCCAAAGAGACCACACTTCAGTGGAAGAACGGCGTGGTGTCGTACGTCAGAGTCGAGGGTGCCACTCGCTGCACGGCCGGCTGAACACGCCTCCTTGCTGCATTCAAACGCCTCCATGAAACCCGCCCGTGTGGAAGCCGAGAAACCCACTCCGGACACACGTCCGTTCATGACCGGGTCGACATTAAACGCAACGCCGGTCGAGCTCCTCCCGTCCGCCGTCTATTTAATCTCCTATTTAAATGAGGCCAAACGCCGGCCAAGAATCGCACACCTCCGCCGCTCCCCTATCTCCTCCTTCACCATTTTGTCCACACTTACAATGGCTTATGAAGAGTAGTTATCCCGCATCCAAGCCGGCTAGGTGGCCCGCCGAGTCCGCCGGATACGAGCTATGTAGCTCGCTGATCCACCTCCCTCCCCTCGCACGATGGAGCCAGTTGCCCCCCCCCC
>NC_041391.1:161701219-161721646 GCF_002162155.2 Triticum dicoccoides
TCCAGGCCAGCTCGACGAGGAGCGGCGCATGGGCATCGTTGCTGCCGTCCATGCCGCCGCCTTGTATCGCGTCTCCCGTTTCTATGGCTGAGACTCCCATGCTGGCGGCCGCGCCATGCAAGCAGCGACAGAAGCCGGGTGCGCGAAGAGCGACGAGTCAGGGGCCAGTGCCTCCGTGTCCGCCGCCATCATCGAGGAGAAGTAGAACATGGGAGGCCGCCACTGCTTGGGTCCCATGAAGGCCACTGCAAAGGCGACGCCGGCGTACATAGCAGGTGTCTTGTCGGATCCTTTTGTTGTGAGGACCTTCGTTGACCCTACATAGGCTCCACAGAAGCGGGGAAGCCCCCTTCAACCATCATCTTCGGCATCAGCCAAAGATATTAGTTGGGCAGTGGGGAAGCAAACCGTCCTTTGTACTGAAGCATATACCTTCGGGGCTCCCGACAGTCTAGTGATCGTGCTGCCGGACATGAGGAACACAAATAGATCGGCAGGTGACCATTTAGGCCAGGTATTATATACCTGTGCTGTCCAGAACAAGCACCGCGTAGGTCATTTGAATGTAATGAAATCCATCATGTTTGTATGAAAATCCGGTATTTTATATGATTTTCATCATTTTTTATATGAAATATCACCGTGTTTGCATGAATTTCGTCCGGTTGGTTGAGTTGGTGTCATAATGTGTGCGGCTATGGTTGGATGGCGTAATTTGCAGGTCGCCGGTCGGTCTGCGGGCGGCTCGGGCGGCGTGGTGGGACAAAAAAAACATAGGTCGTGCGAGCTCGTCTCCAATGTGCGTGCTGGAGGATGCATGAGCACCCGAGCCATTCCTCGTTCATCGGTGGCAAAGGCACCGGTGGACAAAAGGGTTGCCAATATTTTGGCTACCCCGGGCAAGATCCAAACAGCCCCTCCCAGCATATTCAAATCCCTCATTCACCGTGGAATTTTGCCATGTGTTGTTTTCATGGACTAGCAAGATGTCCATGCATTGCACGGAACATCAAGATGCATTTTTTTACAAAACACCTATCGTGATTAACCCATGCGGGAGAAATCCCATTTGTAAAAACTAATGATTTCTCGAGAATTTTATCGGACTCCATTTTTGTATACAAGGCCACATACCCATATTACAGGTACCAAGGCAAAAATTAATGTCTTCTAAGTCAATGTTGCAAGTCACCTTATTTCCTTGTTTGCTGTGTAAATTAATGTGTATTCTTCTCTTTCATGCACATCAAGCCAATGCTCACACTCTCGCATGCATGCAAGGGATAATTAATGTCCTCCTTTGCTAGTACTACGAGACAAACACCATTAATATTGCATCGATTAGTGTTAGTGGCCTTGTATATCTGCAAATTGTAATTTTGATAGTGGCCTTGTATATAAAAATGGAGGGAGAAAGATGAGAGATAAGGTCAGGAGGAGTGGGGCGTGGTGGTGACTGGTGGTCGGACTGGGAAGAGGCATGGGGATGGAAGGCGCATTATTTCTTGGTTTGTATCTCTCTCACACACACCCACGTAGGTGGGGACGTGCACGAAGAGAAGAGGTGCATGCACGGCGCACGTACTCCCGTCTCTTTCCCAACCACACCCGCACGGGTACACGGTGGAGCTCATTTCTGTACAAAAAGGCAGCCCACGTGGTAATTTGACATGTGTACTGGTTGTCCACTTGATGGATGGAGGATCGTCTACCACGGGTGAACAAACAAATTGTGACTTGACGCGTTATGTTAAAAAAGAGGTAAACCATGTGGGGCCTACCTTAGAGGCAAGACTCTATACACTGGAGTACTTTTGATGTGTCCCGTCAACTTGCAGAACAAGGAGAGGCTTGCTTAGTACACCGTCTCCCCCGCCCACGGGCGCGGTGGCTCGTAGGATGAGGTGAAGCTTGCTTACTAGTAGTATTGTACGCCTTACGCCCGCTCCCTCGCCCACGCGCGCGGTGGCTCCCAAGACGAGGAGAAAATTTTACTACTCCCTCCGTTTACTCCTCGTCCCTACCTTGGTTAGATAGATTATCATATTGTTTGGAATATATATGTCCTTTAGTACTCCCCCCATTTACTTATACAAGGCCACTATAAAAAATACATTTTGCATCTATACAAGGCCACAAATAGTAATCGAGACAAAAGTTACTACTCCCTCCTTTCTAGTTTATGGCAAAATTTCAAAATCTCTCCAACCAAGGTAGACGGTGAGTGGTGGAATTAATTTCGTAGTTTGCACAAATAATTAGTACGCTCGTTTTTCTCAAGAGGTTATGTTTACCGAGGCATTAATTAGAACGAATGCATGAATGACCACTAAATTTCCATGAACTTCTACATGCATTGGTGAGTTTTCTCTTGACACTGCTTGCATCGGGTGATTTAACGCACCTCGAAATCCAACATGTGATGGTACTATTACTACTAGTAGAATTGAGACTTATAAAAAGGAAAAACGAATTTTTTAGACGAACCCTATAAAACCTAGTGGGTACGTACTCCATAAAATTAGATTTTCCCAAAACTAAGTCGCTCAACCTTTATTTGCTTGTTTCCCTTCCTGCCTCCTTGCCTTGAATAGACTATGCCAAACTCACCTGCCTGCCGCGCGGGAAAAGACCCGCCCTCGCCTTTTTTAGTCTAGGTTTGTATCGATGGATCGCGCGAAGCAGCTAAAACCAAGCCGTGTCTTGTACTCCTCCGTCGACGCTCGCTTTCATGAATTATGTACTTCCTCTCGCCGACATGTGGGACATATAGCAGCCGGGTCAATGTGTCAAGCACCAAATAACAGTGCAGAACAGCAGGGAGTCACACCCGAGTCGTACCGCCCCAGTAGTAGTAATGAGCAATGAGACATCAAATCACAATGCCGCACCTTCCCAGACGGAAGAAGCAACCATTATTTCGCACTTCGGTTATCCATCATATCAAACCACGTAGTATTGATTCTGCCTCAATAGGGACACGCGCATCACCTTGGTACATCATGAAACGTGGGACCGCATGAAAGGCCATGCTCCCCCGCCGATCACTTGGTAAAATCACCTCATTTTTACTACTTCCTCCATATCGGTTTACATGGCATGCACGTCGTTCTAGGTTGAGAATTTAACTGGCTATGTATGTGATGAACAATATATGTTTAGAAACTACATCCACTTAAGAATCCAATGATATACTTTATGTGACATAGTAACTCATATTTAGTTAGTCAAATGGATGACGTAGAACTACGTACATGCTCTATAAACCGAGACGCCTAAAAAATGAGACGGAGAGGTTTGTACAGTACATCTCTTTTTAGATCAATATAGTCAGGATTCACCAAGGAGCAAAACCAAGTGGTAGGCTGCTCCTGTCGTGTTGGCATAGCAACTCAAGCAGGGTCAGTCTGCACACGAAATGGCGACACACTTAGCATGACCCCTTTGGCCGACATGTGGCTCATCCACCATCTTGTTCCACGTGCGATGCACCAAATTATAGTTTGGAGCAGCGGTTGGAATTGGAGGCACCCCGGTCGTAGCGTCGCAGTAGTAGAAAATGAGCGATGAGGGGTCAAATCACAAAGCCCCACCTTTCCCACATTAAGCTGGACGGACGAAGCAACCATCATTTCACTCTAGGGTGCAAGAGCATAAAGAAAAGAGAAAACCAATGATGCGTGCGGTAGCTGTTGGAAATATTCCCTAGAGGCAATAATAAATTAGTTATTATTATTATATTTCCTTGTTCATGATAATCGTTTATTATCCATGCTATAATTGTATTGATAGGAAACTCAGATACATGTGTGGGTACATAGACAACACCATGTCCCTAGTAAGCCTCTAATTGACTAGCTTGTTGATCAATAGATGGTTACGATTTCCTGACCATGAACATTGGATGTCGTTGATAACGGGATCACATCATTAGGAGAATGATGTGATGGACAAGACCCAATCCTAAGCCTAGCACAAAGATCGTGTAGTTCGTATGCTAAAGCTTTTCTAATGTCAAGTATCATTTCCTTAGACCATGAGATTGTGCAACTCTCGGATACGGTAGGAATGCTTTGGGTGTACCAAATGTCACAACGTAACTGGGTGGCTATAAAGGTGCACTACGGGTATCTCTAAAAGTGTCTGTTGGGTTGGCACGAATCGAGACTGGGATTTGTCACTCCGGTTGACGGAGAGGTATCTCTGGGCCCACTCGGTAGGACATCATCATAATGTGCACAATGTGACCAAGGGGTTGATCACGGGATGATGTGTTACAGAACGAGTAAAGAGACTTGCCGGTAACGAGATTGAACAAGGTATCGGCATACCGACGATCGAATCTCGGGCAAGTACAATACCGCTAGACAAAGGGAATTGTATACGGGATTGATTGAGTCCTTGACATCGTGGTTCATCCGATGAGATCATCGTGGAACATGTGGGAGCCAACATGGGTATCCAGATCCCGCTGTTGGTTATTGACCGGAGAACGTCTCGGCCATGTCTGCATGGTTCCCGAACCCATAGGGTCTACACACTTAAGGTTTGATGACGCTAGGGTTATAGGGAATAGATATACGTGGTTACCGAATGTTGTTCAGAGTCCCGGATGAGATCCCAGATGTCACGAGGATTTCCGGAATGGTCTGGAGGTAAAGATTTATATATGGGAAGTCCTGTTTTGGTCACCGGAAAAGTTTCGGGTGTTATCGGTAATGTACCGGGACCACCGGGAGGGTCCCAGGGGTCCACCAAGTGGGGCCACCGGCCCCAGAGGGCTGCACGGGCCAAGTGTGGGATGGGGGACCAGCCCCAGGTGTGCTGGTGCGCCCCCCACTAGGGCCCAAGGCGCCTAGGGTTCGGGGAGGGGGTGCCCCACCTTGCTTGGGGGGCAAGTTTCCCCCTCTCCCCCCCTTGGCCGCACCCTAGATGGGATCTAGGGCTGCCGCACCCCTTGGGGTGCGAACCCTAAAGGGGCGCACCCCCTCCCTCTCCCCTATATATATTTGAGGTATTTGGGGCTGCAAACACATGAGTTTCCACCTCTCCCTGGCGCAGCCCTACCTCTCTTTCTCCTCATCTCCCGCGGTGCTTGGCGAAGCCCTGCAGGATTGCCACACTCCTCCACCACCACCACGCTGTTGTGCTACTGCTGGACGGAGTCTTCCTCAACCTCTCCCTCTCTCCTTGCTGGATCAATGCATGGGAGACGTCACCGGGCTGCATGTGTGTTGAACGCGGAGGTGTCGTCCGTTCGGCACTAGGATCTCCGGTGATTTGAATCACGACGAGTACGACTCCTTCAACCCCGTTCTCTTGAATGCTTCCGCTTAGCGATCTACAAGGGTATGTAGATGCACTCCCGTCTCTCTCATTGCTAGTCTCTCCATAGATAGATCTTGGTGACTCGTAGGAAAATTTTGAATTTCTGCTACGTTCCCCAACAGTGGCATCATGAGCTAGGTCTATTGCGTAGATTCTATGCACGAGTAGAACACAAGTTGTTGTGGGCGTTGATTTTGTTCAATATGATTACCATTACTAGTCCAATCTTGTTTCGACGGTATTGTGGGATGAAGCGGCCCGGACCGACCTTACACGTACACTTACGTGAGACAGGTTCCACCGACTGACATGCACTTGTTGCATAAGGTGGCTAGAGGGTGCTAGTCTCTTCCACTTTAGTCGGAACGGATTCAATGAAAAGGGTCCTTATGAAGGGTAAATAGCAATTGGCATATCACGTTGTGGTTTTGCGTAGGTAAGAAACGTTCTTGCTAGAAACCCATAGCAGCCACGTAAAACATGCAAACAACAATTAGAGGACGTCTAGCTTGTTTTTTGCAGGGTATGCTATGTGATGTGATATGGCCAAAAAGAATGTGATGAATGATATGTGATGTATGAGATTGATCATGTTCTTGTAATAGGAATCACGACTTGCATGTCGATGAGTAAGACAACCGGCAGGAGCCATAGGAGTTGTCTTAATTTATTGTATGACCTGCGTGTCATTGAACAAATGCCATGTAATTACTTTACTTTATTGCTAACCGTTAGCCACAGTAGTAGAAGTAATAGTTGGCGAGACAACTTCATGGAGACACGATGATGGAGATCATGATGATGGAGATCATGGTGTCATGCGGGTGACGATGATGATCATGGAGCCCCGAAGATGGAGATCAAAAGGAGCAAAATGATGTTGGCCATATCATGTCACTTTTTGATTGCATGTGATGTTTATCATGTTTATGCATATTATTTGCTTAGAACAACGGTAGTAAATAAGATGATCCCTCATAATAATTTCAATAAAGTGTTCCCCCTAACTGTGCACCATTGCGAAAGTTCGTCATTTCGAAGCACCACGTGATGATCGGGTGTGATAGATTCTAACGTTCTCATACAACGGGTGTAAGCCAGATTTACACACGCGAAAAACTTAGGTTAACTTGACGAGCCTAGCATGTACAAACATGGCCTCGGAACACAAGAGACTGAAAGGTCGAGCATGGGTCGTATGGTAGATACGATCGACATGAAGATTTTCACCGATGATGACTAGTCCATCTCACGTGATGATCGGACACGGCCTAGTTGACTCGGATCATGTAATCACTTAGATGACTAGAGGGATGTCTATCTGAGTGGGAGTTCATTAGATGAACTTAATTATCCTGAACATAGTCAAAAGCCCTTTGCAAATTATGTCATAGCTCACGCTTTAGTTCTACTGTTTTAGATATGTTCCTAGAGAAAATATAGTTGAAAGTTGACAGTAGCAACTATGCAGACAGTAGAAGGCTTATGTCCTTAATGCACCGCTCGGTGTGCTGGACCTCGAACGTGGTCTGTGGATGTTGCGAACATCTGACATACACGTTTTGATGACTACATGATAGTTTGGTAATGTTAAATGGTTTAGAATTGAGGCACCGAAGACATTTTTGAAATGTCGCGGAACATATGACATGTTTTGAGGGATGAAATTGGGATTTCAGGCTCGTGTCCACGTCAAGAGGTATAAGACCTCCGACGAGTTTCCTAGCCTACAAACTAAGGGAGAAGATCTCAATCGTTGAGCTTGTACTCAGATTGTCTGGGTACAACAATCACTTGAATCGAGTGGGAGTTAATCTTCCAGATGAGATAGTGATGTTTCTCCAAAGACATTGCCACCAAGCTACTAGAGCCTCGTGATGAACTATAACATAACAGGGATAGATATGATGATCCTTGAGCTATTCGCAATGTTCGACACCACGAATGTAGAAATCAAGAAGGAGCATCAATTGTTGATGGTTAGTAAAACCACTAGTTTCAAGAAGGGCAAGAAGGGGTACTTCATGAAACGGCAAATTAGTTGCTGCTCCAGTGAAGAAACCCAAGGTTGAACCCAAACCCGAGACTAAGTGCTTCTGTAATGAGAGGAACGGACACTGAAGCAGAACCACCCTAGATACTTGGTAGATAAGAAGGCAGGCAAGGTCGATAGAAGTATATTGGATATACATTATGTTAATGTGTACTTTACTAGTACTCCTAGTAGCACCAGGGTATTAAGATACCGGTTCGGTTGCTAAGTGTTAGTAACTCGAAATAAAAGCTACGGAATAAACGAAGACTAGCTAAAGGTGAGCTGACGATATGTGTTGGAAGTGTTTCCAAGGTTGATGTGATCAAGCATCGCACGCTCCATCTACCATCAAGATTGGTGTCAAACCTAAATAATTGTTATTTGGTGTTTACATTGAGCATAGACATGATTGGATTATGTCTATCGCAATACGGTTATTCATTTAAGGAGAATAATGGTTACTCTATTTATTTTGAATAATACCTTCAATGGTCTTGCACCTAAAAGAATTATTGAATCTCGATCGTAGTGATACACATTTTCATGCCAAAAGATATAAGATAGTAATGATAGTACTACTTACTCGTGGCACTGCTATGTAAGTCATATTGGTATAAAACGCATGAAGAAGCTCCATGTTGATGGATCTTTGGACTCACTCGTTTTGAAAAGTTTGGGACATGCGAACCATGTCTATTGGTATGTACGCATGAAAAACTCCATGCAGATGGATCGTTTGGACTCACTTGATTTTGAATCACTTGAGTCATGCAAATCATACCACATGGGCAAGATGACTGAAAGGCCTCGTTTTCAATGAAATGGAACAAGAAAGCAACTTGTTGGAAGTAATACATTTTGATGTGTGCTGTCCAATGAGTGCCGAGGCACGCAGAGGATATCGTTATGTTCTTACTTCACGGATGATTTGAGTAGATACTGAGTATATTTACTTGATGGAACGCAAGTCTGAATTATTGAATGGTTCAAGTAATTTCAGAGTGAAGTTGGAGATCATCGTGACAAGAGGATAAAATGTCTATGATATGATCATAGAGATGAGTATCTGAGTTACGAGCTTTGGCACACAATTAAGACATTGTGGAAATTGTTTCACAATTAATACCGCCTAGAACACCATAGTGTGATGGTGTGTCCGAACATCATAGTTGCACCCTATTGGATATGGTGCGTACCATGATGTCACTTATCGAATTACCACTATCGTTCATGGGTTAGGCATTAGAGAAAACCGCACTCACTTTAAGAGGGCACCACGTAATTCCGTTGAGACGACACCGTTTGAACTATGGTTTGGAGAAACCTAAGTTGTCGTTTCTTAAAAGTTTGGGGCTGCGACGCTTATGTGAAAATTTTTTATGTTGATAAGCTCGAACCCAAAGCGGATACAATGCATCTTCATAGGACACCCAAAATAGTTGGGTATACCTCCAGTCTCATTTCCGGAAGCAAAAGGGATTGTTTCTAGAATCAGGTCCTTTCTCAAGGAAAAGTTTCTCTCGAAAGAATTGAGTGGGAGGAATATAAAATTTGATGAGGTTTTCGAACCCTCACTTCAACCGGAGAGTAGTGCAACACAGAAAGATGTTTCGGTGGAATCTACGACTGTTGAAGAGGAAACTAATGATAGTGATCATGAAGCTTCGGATCAAGTTGCTATCGAACCTCGTAGGTCGACAAGGATATGTACTACTCCTGACTGGTACGGTGATCCTGTCTTAGAGGTCATGTTGTTGGACAACAATGAACCTATGAGCTATGGAGAAGCGATGGTGGGCCCATATTCCGACAAATGGTTAGAAGCCATGAAATCCGAGATAGGATCCATGTATTAGAACAAAGCATGGACTTTGGTGGACTTGCCCGATCGACAAGCCATTGAGATAAGTGGATCTTTAAGAAGAAGACGGACGTGGACGATAATGTCATCGTCGATGAAGCTCGACTTGTGGCGAAGAGTTTTTCACAAGTTCAAGGAGTTGACTGCGATGAGATTTTCTCATCTGTAGCGATGCTTAAGTCCGTTGGAATCATGTTAGCATTAGCTGCATTTATGAAATCTGGCAGATGGATGTCAAAACAAGTTTCCTTATCAGTTTTTGTAAGGAAAGGTTGTATGTGATACAACCAGAAGGTTTTGACAAATCCTGAAAGACACTAACAAGTATACAAAGCTCTAGCAATCCTTCTAAGTACTGGAGTAAGCATCTCGGAGTTGGAATGTACGCTTTGATGAGATGATCAAAGATTTTGGGTTTATACAAAGTTTATGAGAAACTTGTATTTCCAAAGAAGTGAGTGGGAGCACTATAGAATTTCTGATAAGTATATGTGAATGACCTATTGTTGATCCGAAATGATGTAGAATTTCTGGAAAGCATATAAGGTTATTTGAAAAGTGTTTTTCAATAGAAAACCTGAATTAAGCTGCTTGAACATTGAGCATCAAGATCTATGAGGATAGATCAAAAATGCTAAATGGTACTTTCAAATGAGCACATACCTTGACATGATCTTGAAGGTGTTCAAGATGGATCAGTCAAAGAAGGAGTTCTTGCCTGAGTTGTAAGGTACGAAATTAAGAGTTAAAGCTCGACCACGGCAGAAGAGAGAGAAAGGACGAAGGTCGTCCCTTATGCTTTAGACGTAGGCTCTATAGTATGCTATGTTGTGTACTGCACTGGAAGTGTGCCTTTCCATGAGTCAGCCAAGGGGTACAAGAATGATCCAGGAATGGATCATTGGACAGCGGTCAAAATTATCCTTAGAGGAATAAGGAAATGTTTCTCCATTATGGAGGTGATAAAGAGTTCGGCGTAAAGGGTTATGTCGATGCAAGCTTTAACACCTATCTGAATGACTCTGAGTAGCAAACCGGATACGTATAGTGGAGCAACCATTTGGAATAGCTCCAGATGGAGTGTGGAAGCAGCATTTACAATATGACCTAGAGATTTGCAAAATACATACGGATCTGAATGTTGCCGACCTGTTGACTAAAACCTCTCTCACAAGCAAAACATGATCAAACCCCAGAACTCATTGAGTCTTAATCACATGGTGATGTGAACTAGTTTAGTGACACTAGTAAACTCTTTGGATGTTGGTCACATGGCGATGTGACCTATCAGTGTTAATCACATGGCGATGTGAACTAGATTATTGACTCTAGTGCAAGTGGGAGACTGTTGGAAATATGCCCTAGAGGCAATAACAAATTAGTTATTATTATTATATTTCCTTGTTCATGATAATCGTTTATTATCCATGCTATAATTGTATTGATAGGAAACTCAGATACATGTGTGGGTACATAGACAACACCATGTCCCTAGTAAGCCTCTAATTGACTAGCTCGTTGATCAATAGATGGTTACGGTTTCTTGACCATGGACATTGGATATCGTTGATAACGGGATCACATCATTAAGAGAATGATGTGATGGACAAGACCCAATCCTAAGCCTAGCACAAAGATCGTGTAGTTCGTATGCTAAAGCTTTTCTAATGTCAAGTATAATTTCCTTAGACCATGAGATTGTGCAACTCCCGGATACCGTAGGAATGCTTTGGGTGTACCAAACGTCACAACGTAACTGGGTGGCTATAAAGGTGCACTACGGGTATCTCCGAAAGTGTCTGTTGGGTTGGCACGAATCGAGACTGGGATTTGTCACTCCGGTTGACGGAGAGGTATCTCTGGGCCCACTCGGTAGGACATCATCATAATGTGCACAATGTGACCAAGGGGTTGATCATGGGATGATGTGTTACGGAACGAGTAAAGAGACTTGCCGGTAACGAGATTGAACAAGGTATCGGCATACCGACGATCGAATCTCGGGCAAGTACAATACCGCTAGACAAAGGGAATTGTATACGGGATTGATTGAGTCCTTGACATCGTGGTTCATCCGATGAGATCATCGTGGAACATGTGGGAGCCAACATGGGTATCCAGATCCTGCTGTTGGTTATTGACCAGAGAACATCTCGGTCATGTCTGCATGGTTCCCGAACCCGTAGGGTCTACACACTTAAGGTTTGATGACGCTAGGGTTATAGGGAATAGATATACGTGGTTACTGAATGTTGTTCGGAGTCCCGGATGAGATCCCAGACGTCACGAGGAGTTCCGGAATGGTCCGGAGGTAAAGATTTATATATGGGAAGTCCTGTTTTGGTCACCGGAAAAGTTTTGGGTGTTATCGGTAATGTACCGGGACCACCGGGAGGGTCCCGGGGGTCCACCAAGTGGGGCCACCGGCCCCAGAGGGCTGCATGGGCCAAGTGTGGGATGGCGGACCAGCCCCAGGTGGGATGGTGCGCCCCCTACCCGGGCCCAAGGCGCCTAGGGTTTGGGGAGGGGGCGCCCCACCTTGCTTGGGGGGCAAGTTTCCCCCTCTCCCCCCTTGGCTGCACCCTAGATGGGATCTAGGGCTGCCGCACCCCTTGGGGTGGGAACCCTAAGACTTTGTTCGGTTAATCCCAACCCCAGGTGGATTGGCGGGGATTTGCAGGGATTTTGGCTTGCAGGGGATTAATTCCCCCTCAATCCTCTTCAAATCCACCTCAATCGAACAAGCCCTAAAGGGGGTGCACCCCCTCCCTCTCCCCTATATATACTTGAGGTATTTGGGGCTGCAAACACATGAGTTTCCACCTCTCCCTGGGGCAGCCCTACCTCTCTTTCTCCTCATCTCCCGCGGTGCTTGGCGAAGCCCTGCAGGATTGCCATGCTCCTCCACCACCACCACGCCGTTGTGCTGCTGTTGGACGGAGTCTTCCTCAACCTCTCCCTCTCTCCTTGCTGGATCAAGGCATGGGAGACGTCACCGGGCTGCACGTGTGTTGAACGCGGAGGTGCCGTCCATTCGGCACTAGGATCTCCAGTGATTTGAATCACGACGAGTACGACTCCTTCAAGCCCGTTCTCTTGAACGCTTCCGCTTAGCGATATACAAGGGTATGTAGATTCACTCCCCTCTCTCTCGTTGCTAGTCTCTCCATAGATAGATCTTGGTGACTCGTAGGAAAATTTTGAATTTCTGCTACGTTCCCCAACAGTAGCTACCTAGGGCACCCTAGGGTAGGGGGTCTCCACTACAGATCCTTTTTTTGAAAGCGCCTCCATTACAAATCGGCTTCTCCCTCGTCCTCTTGAAGAAAACCGATGATGCGTGCGGCGGTAGGGTTTGTAGGAGTACTACGGTGTGCGGGGCCACGTCGTAGTAAATGTGAGAGGGATTGAGTTTGAGTCGATGTCTTAAATATATGTGGGCCGCTTGGTTTTACGGGAATGAGGCAGCATTTTACAGTACAAAAAATTGTGGACGTAGGTTCGACCGAAAGGCAATGATGCATGTGCCCTGCATTATGATATAGCCGAGTCCGCGTGAAATTTGCTACTCTACTCAAAACTAGTAAGGTACACATGCATTGAACGCATGAGATTTGGAAACCAAATTATGAATAAATACACACTATAGCATGTAAAGCTTTGAGTCATATATGCATGATGTAGATGTTCGTTTAGTTCTTATAGTTCATCTCATTCAATATCAATTAGATTTAAAAAAATGTTAAGATTCATGGGGTTGTGCATTGTAAAGCATAAAGTAAAAAACAAATAATGGCAATTCATTTAGAAAAAAAATTGGGCAATTATGATCTAAAGATTCTAGAACAAAGGAGAAGTGCTTGTGTTTGGAGGTTTGTGCATTATGCTTAAGTTCAACCATGGAGTCTTCTAACTTGTACATGTGGCAGATCTGGTGGAATGTTGATGATATCCAACGGCCAGTAGTGCTCGGATTTGCCATCTCTGCACTGTCGGATTAGCTTCATGCAACGACCATCTTTCAAAGTTATTCACACACTATATAGTTCTTGTGCCATAGTTGCATGTCTTGGAAAAAAGCTACTAGTGGGTTGTACTAGCTATTTAGGAATAGAATATGTATACATGGAAGTTGTAGGCAAAGAGATGACATGGAGTATCTCAATTGCTATGAGTAGGGATTGGAAAAGAGATGTCATTTGGTTCACATCATAGGAACTTTTCTATTGAATCTAGAGATGACATGTATCTCAATTCCTATGAGGAGGGATTAGAAAAAGAGATGTAATTTGGTTCATATCATAGGAACTTTTCTATTGAATATACGCTAATGTTTTTTTCCTTTGAAATTATGGGAGTATAGGAATCCATTGGCTCTAAAGGAAAAACTCCTATAAAAATCATATCATACAGAGTTCCTATGATATTCCTCCACACCAAAGGATGGTTGAAATTGCTGCAGGTGATACGATGGTCTTTCTTTGTAGACTCCTCCCCCATCTTTATAGTTACCTCTCGAAGATGAATGAAATTATATATACTGGGTATTCTACATGTGCAATTTGGTACATGAAAACTCGGTAAAAGTTTGCGAGGTTCGAATTTTCAATAAAGCTATATGCAATGCATTTTGGAACGGAGGGAGCATACGGTAGTTGCTAACACTCACGTGGAAGATTTGTGTGTAGGAGGAGTGGCTGTTATGTTAAATGACATGGCAAAACTGACACTGTCGGATGCCGATCTAACGGTTCTTATGGCTTTTGTCAAGAAAAGGCTTGTGGCGAACGTTTGTCGGATAATGATTTACGGACACATGCATTGCATTGATACGTTCCCCCCTCTCTCTCATGCACACGCACCCTCACGAGTCACGACTCTCCCGAGTCCTCTCTCACCCACCGTCTATCTGCAGGTAGACGTCACACACATATGTGCTCTTCACACCCTACCCTCAGAACTTCTAAAAAACAAAAGACGTCGTGCACATTTTATTTTAGCTCACACGTCACACACTTATACTATTACTCTTGTGGCGGACGTTCTTTGGGCATAGTATATTGTACTCTCACGAAGAGAAGCGGTGCACGCATGCACTAGTTCTCTCACACCCACTCGCGGGTACACGTAGGAGCGCATTTTTTTGAAGATGGTACAACAAAATCACTCCACTATATATATGAGCAGGAGCCTTAGCGCTTGCTTTACTAGGGTTCTTGTCTTTCACTCTCTCATGCTCTCCAGACCTAAGCAAGACATAGGTGGAAACACACTCTCTCTGCTCACGCCTGGTCACAAATCCGGCTGGACAACCTCGACTGGGGCAGGGGTGTAGGTGCATTGTTCACCTGTCGTCAGCGGCGAGGGAGGAGACCAATGGCTGCCCGCGCGTCCCAATCGGCGGCCGTGCCGTTCTCTCCAAGAGAGTGCTGGCACGGGAGGGCCTCCGACCCCTTCTCCCTCCCTGTGGTATTGTGGCTAAGATGTCGCCTCCCGACGCCATCTTTGCCACATGCCGATGACCCTCTGGTATATATTCCTTCGAAACCTGCCTTGATCTACTGCCCTAGCTCCCCACTTGGCTTCGTGTGGATCTTTTTCTACTTCTGGCCGCTGTTCCAAAGCCACCTAGACTTTTACTATTATTAGAGGTAAAGCTAGTTCATACAATCGACTCCAAGAGTTGGTTCAAACAGGAAAGAAAGTGGGAAAGTTGTAGCATGTATCTAGGACTTGGTTCTAAGAGGGAACGGGGGAAATTGGTAGATACTGGCTACCCAACCGGTCTCTTGGTTGAAAAGACAAAGAAAGCATGGTGGATGGCGAAGGGTGGGGGGAAGTGGGCCTGTCTCTTGGTTGAACAAGAAAAGCAAGTGACGTGTGTTGGGGGACAATGCAAATGAGAATGAGCAGGTCTAGATTTCCTGTGCTCGGGTAGGAAAATGTCGCCGAGGAGATAAAAAATGGGACAAATGCAGACAACCACATCTGCCTCGCCACTTTATGCCCCTGCTGTCCCAACGCCCATATCACTACCATTAATGTAAAATCACATGAAGCATTAAGCAATGCCACCTAATGTCACTATAAGTAATGGTCTAGTGCCATCGATAAACTGAAGCAATGCCACCACCATTTTATGAAGTTCTTCTGTCTTTCTTTATTTCCCATGAATTGTGTTTTTGCAGTTACACTTAAATCTCACACCGCTAACATTGCTTCATCCCAGTGGAACTGCACAAATTTTATTGCACATTTACTGACCATGTGCTACTCTCATGACAGTAATACTAATGCTATTGTCCTGCATGTTAATCTAGTGGCAGTGTTGATGTGATGTGATGCTACTTACTTAAGGGCACTTTCATATTGCCAATCTAGTGCCAATTATAACACAATAGATGCTATTGTTAATCATACGCCACTGCAAATATCTGTCACTGTTTAAATAACCATATTTCGTATTTGCGCAAACAGGGATGTCTATCTCCATATCGTTTCTTGTCTGTGCAATCAAAAGTACACACCTCAGTTTTAGTACAACTGCACAAAATAAGATGGATATTCCTAGCTGCCGTTCTCTAACCACCAGTGTTCCAGGTATTCCTACATTGGTAGTAACTAGGTAGAATGACCAACGCAATCTAAAAGAAGCTGATTCGTATGTTTTACTTCCTGATTGCAGTGCATGGACAAGGAAAACAACTGCATCCTAGTCCGGAATGCACTTTCTACCAGTTCATCCATGGATCGAGGACTAGCTGGCACGGATGCGTGGCGGTTTTTTGGACAGGTGCACGGACAAGAGGTATTGTGGTCTGCATATTTCTGCAAATAGCGGTGCTTAAATTTAGTGGAATGCACAAGAATTTCAGCTGGTCAGTACACTGCATGGTTCAGTTCAGCATTCTAGTTGAGACCATAATTATAGTTGGTTATTCTGGAATGAGAGAATCTAACCCTGGATGGTGGAAACAAGAAAAAACCAGAGTGAACTCCAGGAAATTTAAGCCTGCCAGGAGGCCCTTTGCTCAGAGAAGCCTTGCTTGTTTTTTCCTGATTTGTAAACCTTCTCACATGTCATGCCCAATATGCGACCCTATCCAAAAGGAACTCGAAGGTCCCACCAAGGATAGACCCGCATATTGAAACGCTTTTGCAAGGTGGATATCATTACATCGACATTAGATAATAGATGGGGATACATACATAAGGCATACAATGCCACACGAATACAACATCACAATACATAAGAGCAACATCCGACTACGGATGAAACATAATCAGAAACTCAAACGACATCCACCCTGCTAGCCCAGGCTGCCGACCTGGAACCTATCCCCTGATCGAAGAAGAAGTAGAAGAAGAACTCAATGCAAGCAAACATCTCTCTCGCGTCATGATCATCGCATAACCTGTACCTGCAACTGTTGTTGTAGTAATCTGTGAGCCACGAGGACTCAGCAATCCCATTACCATGGGTATAAAGACTAGCAAAGCTTAATGGGGAAGGAAAGGGTAAAGTGGTGAGGCTGCAGCAGCGACTAAGCAAGTATGGTGGCTAACATACGCAAATAAGAGCGAGAAGAGAGCAAGCAGAACGGTCGTGAAACTAGCAATGATCAAGAAGTGATCCTGAACTCCTACTTACGTCAAACATAACCCAGAAACCGTGTTCACTTCCCGGACTCCGCCAAAAAGAGACCATCACGGCTACACACACGGTTGATGCGTTTTAATTTGGATCTGGTGTCAAGTTATCTACAACCGGACATTAACAAATTCCCATCTGCCTATAACCGTAGGCACAGCTTTCGAAAGATTATACCCTGCAGGGGTGTCCCAACTTAGCCCATGATAAGCTCTCGCGATCAACGAAGGATATACCTTCTCCCAGGAAGACCCGATCAGGCTCGGAATCCCGGTTTACAAGACATTTCGACAATGGTAAAACAAGACCAGCAAAGCCGCCCGGATGTGCTGACAAACCCCGATAGGAGCTGCGCATATCTCGTTCTCAGGGCACACCGGATTGTCCAAACTTCCGGTAGGCCAGCCCAGAGTTGCCCCTGGTGGCCACCGACGGTTGACAGGTTGGACCAACACTCACGATGAGCACTGGCCCGGGGGGGGATAAAATAAAGATGACCCTCGAGAGCGTGACTCCCAAGGGAAAAAGGGCTAGGTGAGGCAAATGTAAAACCAAGGTTGGGCCTTGCTGGAGGAGTTTTATTCAAAGCGAACTGTCAAGGGGGTCCCATAAATCACCCGACCGCGTAAGGAACGCAAAATCCGGGAACATAACACCGGTATGACGGAAACTAGGGCGGCAAGAGTGGAAGAAAACACCAGGCATAAGGCCGAGTCTTCCACCCTTTACCAAGTATATAGATGCATTAATAATATAAGAGATATTGTGATATCCCAACAAAATCCTGTCCACCATGGAGCAATCTTCAACTTCACCTGCAACTAGCAACGCTATAAGAGGGCTGAGCAAAGCGGTAACATAGCCAAACAACGGTTTGCTAGGAATGGTGTCAAATGTTAGAGGTTCATGGCAATTTGGGATGGCTTGATAAACAGGTGATAGGTAGCGCAGCATAGCGATAGAACGAAGCAACTAGCATATCAATGATAGTAATGAGATCCAGGGTAGCGGTCATCTTGCCTGAAATCCCGCAAGGAAGAAGAACGATTCCATGAAGAAGATGAAGCCACGAAGACGAACCAAGCGTAGACGAACGAATCCTCACGATCGCAATGAAACGGGAACTATCGAAAAGAAGCACACAACATGGTAAACACACCACACATGAGCATGACATGATGCACAAACAAGCATGATGCATGACAAAGCTACATGAGGCTAATCATGGCAAGAGATGATGCAAACAAGAGCAACACATCAAGGCAAGTTTAAATGAGGCCGGGAACAACATATAACAATTCCGGTAAGTCCTCATATGCATATTTCGAAATTGGTCCAGATCTGAATAAACCTTATGTTCAAGTTGTTAAACAGCAAGTTAAGATGCACAAAGATGATCTACACGAGATTCTAGTCAAGTTACATTTAAAGATCATTTAGTTCGGAGCTACGGCCTAGAAGATATGAGCAAAACAAGTTAAACATGGCATTGATGCAAAAAGCATACAAACATCAAGCAAACACCTCAAAACATGGATGCAACCTGATAATATGAAGCTACATGCAAATCTAAACAAGTTTCATATAGAGCACACTCAAAACGGAGCAACAGTTCAACACACACACAAGGAACAAGTTAAAAGGACAAGTTGTCCAAAACAGCAACTAGGCATATTGCAAGCATCAAAACAACATGCTACAGCATCTCAACATAATAAAAAAGGCATGGACATGATGTACAGGTAAAGCACAACAAAACATGAACACTGAACTATCTCCAGAAATCACTAGAACATGCTCAAACACACATGGTAAGATTGCAAGTAATAATAATTCAGACTTTGCAGAAAATAACATCAGGTTGCAATGTTTAGAGCTATCAAACAACATGTTACGGTAACTTATAATGGCAAACAAAGGCATGGCATGATTCTACTCAAAGCATAGATCAAAAGTCCCTTAGTGACCATGAGCCAAAAAGGATCAGAAAATATGATGGCACCCACGTAAACATGGCAAGTTATATTACAGATTCAAACATGGCAAAAACAGAATTATGAAGGCATGTTGGTGAGCTTGTGCAACTCACTATAGAGCAATACATGGCATGGCAAGGCACCCAAAAGTAAGAAGGCATGTTTGTGAAGCTAAGCATGGCAATAGCAAGGTCATAGGGTGCATGGAACACTAGCAACAATCATGGTAACAACTGAACTTAATGTTAATAGGCTGACAGCAACATTATGAAGCAACTTTAGAGCAAGATGTGAACAAGCTACAACAATCTATAATTGCAACCAGGGGCATGGATGGTTAGAGGTTGACATGTAGATCAAAACATATTTATAGAACATCTCCAGATTATGCATAGAATGATTAGTGCAGCAGGTTTATATAGCATCGCGAAATAACAGATTCAGCCTAGCAAAATAGCAACATCATGTACCCTACTTAACATGCTTGAATCACTCACCACAAGTCATTTCATGACAAGATAAGCATAGCATCATCAATAAGACATGTTTATGTAACCAGCCAAGGCAAGAACAAGTCCATAGCATGCAAGGATCAACTACAACAACCTTGGCAAAATTGAATAACATGTAAACAATCTGCCAGGAAACATTTTGAAGCAAAAGTAGAGCACGAAAATGACATGCTAGACTACTCCATAATTACAAACAAGGGCATGAATGGATAGACAATAACCACATGTTCAAAACACCCTTACTGAAGTATCTCAAAATATGCATGGATCTCTCTGTAGCATCAAGTTTACATGGCATCACAATAACAGCAGAACAGGGACTAAAATCAGTAACATCACGATGCCTAGTTTGCATGCTTGTGCTAGTCACCACATTGATCACAAAAATACATGGTAATCACCTTTGTAAAGAAGACATAGCATAGTTCAAAACACATGTAGACATCAACCTCATAGGATGCACACATCAATCATGGCAAAAATGACAAAAGAGCTCGTTCTGTTAACAGACAGCAGAAAACATCATGAAGCACTCTTACAACGATGATTCAGGCATCAAGATGACCTCAAATGAAAATGACGCAATGGAATGAAATGATGTAATCGTTGAGGCGAACAATTTGACATATTACACACACGAAACGGAGCTACGGATGCAGAGATATGATGCAACGAACATGGCATGATAATGTGCAAATCTGAGGACTTAGTGAAAACGGGGGCAACCTCGGGTTCGCACGGAAATCAATGCAGGGCCGGAGTTCGCCGGAGAACTTGCCAGAGACGACGGGGAACACCCGGGGAGGACGGATCCGAGGCCGGGGAGACCTCCTCCGGCCGGATCTCGCCGGATCCGGCGCGGGACGGCGAGGGGCGCGGGGGAGGCGAGGCGAGCCGGCGCCGGAGGAGCTTGGAGCAGCCGGCAGCGGCGGGTGCCGGCGAGGGCGGCGGGGCACACCAGCGGTGCGGGGCCGGAGCGACAATGGGGCGCGGGAGGCGCGGGCTGCGGGGCTCGGCTCCGGCCGACTAGGGGCGGCGGCGGCGCGCTGCGAGGCGCACGGCGG
>NC_041391.1:161721867-161765487 GCF_002162155.2 Triticum dicoccoides
GGCGCGGCCCGGGGCGGGCCCGATCTGGGCCCTCACGGGCCCCGGTGGCGGGGAGGAGAGAGAGAGGGCGCGGGGGCGATGTGTCCGCGCCGG
Source organism: Triticum dicoccoides (assembly GCF_002162155.2). Classification (NCBI taxonomy): domain Eukaryota; kingdom Viridiplantae; phylum Streptophyta; class Magnoliopsida; order Poales; family Poaceae; genus Triticum; species Triticum dicoccoides. The sequence continues at coordinate 161,721,961 of NC_041391.1, forward strand.
ATTGGCCGAGGGGGCGGCGGCAGACGTGTACGGCGCCGGGCAGACGTGTCCGGCGCGGCGCGGAGGGAAAAAGCTAGGGTTAGGGGAAATGGACTGCGGGAATTTCGGAGGGGATCACATATTTATAGGTAGAGGGAGCTAGGAGTGTCCAAATGAGGAGCGGTTTTCGGCCACGCGATCGTGATCGAACGACCAAGAGCATGGAGGGGAGTTATATGGGTTTTGGGCCACTTTGGAAGGGGTGTTGGGCTGCAAAAAGAAAGGGGCTTTACGGTTACCCGGTTAACCGTTGGAGTACCAAACGACCTCCAAATGGCACGAAACTTGACAGGAGGTCTACCGGTGCTATACCAAGGCCGCTTGGCAAGACTCAGTCCATTCCGAGAACGTTTAACACCCGCTCACAATGAGAGACGAAAGGGGAACATCGGAGGACATAGGAGCGCCGGATTGCAAAACGGACAACGGGGAAAATGCTCGGATGCATGAGATGAACCTGTATGCAAAATGAAATGCACATGATGACATGGAAAAATGCAACACACAACAAAATGACATGGCAATGACGGGGAATAACTGGCAGACACCTGGCGCATCGGATCCGGGGCGTTACATCACAACTTTGACTTTTGTTGTGAACTAGTATATGTTTGTTATGTTCTATGAATAATTGAGATGTATAAAATTGCTTAACTTATGCTTTTCAAGTTTTTTATGAAGCCAAGTTTAATGTGAGTGTTCCACATGAACGCTGGACTAGCGTGTGAACATTTGGAATTTACATTGTGACCTCAGTTAACTACATGAACCACTGTAACAAGATACATAGTTGCTTATATGTCAGACAGCAGATTGTTGATTGTTAGTTGGTCGATAGCCTAGTGTTGAAGCGAGCTGAGCCAATGTGCCGTGTTTTGCACAACTACTTACAAGTGGGGTAGCACCAATAGTGTTTACAAGTACTTATGTATACGTCAGTGCACAGTTCTCGAACGAGTACTCTATTTAATCAAACACACACTGCTCGTATGATAAACCGTGACAACTTATGTCTTACCATGCCATATTCATGAAAAAACTAGTGAGGACGCATCTGTTTCGACAACAATTACGATGGTTCTCACATGATTCACGGGCACACAAAAGTAGCAGCAGTTCCCATAGACGGATTCAGATAGAGTACTAGCCCCAGAGGGCTCGATAACAGGCAAGGTTCGGATAATTAGACACAATCCAAACTACTATTAAACACTAGCTGGGGCAACTATTTCATGCCTCGGTCTAATTTGGGATAGACACAAGACGGACCTTGCCATGAACATCATCGAGGACGTCCGGTAGCAGCTCAATCCTGTGAACCTTCATGAAGAGAACCTTGTGGCCTTGCCACTCATAAACTTGTTTGTGGAGGCATGTCATGCCATCTTCCTGTGTAAGCTTGACAAGAATAGTATGCCCCACAAACGAAGGAGTAGCTTTGAACTTCTTGTGCTTCAGTACACCCTGGACAACACGCTTGACAACAGTGAAGCTGGAATACAACTCGACATTGGTGTAAGCGCAAATGGCTTCCAGGATCCAACATCCTAAGAACTCTGTTTTCCCAGTGCGTATATTCAGGTCATCCGCCTCGTAGCGAGTGACATGTACAACCACACAATTCTTATCTGCATCAGGGCTCTAATTGAAACAGAAACAAATCCTGAATTACTTTCCAGTATAAGAAACACAATTTATTTAAACCACTATGTATAGCATGGCATCGAAGCTAATAAAATTTTGCATTATTCATCACCACATACTTAGATGAAAAACCACAATCGAGATCGGCAAAGAAGAAAATCACCTTGGGCAACTCAGCGGGTGGGGGGTGGACACATCCTCGAAGGGGGAAAACTACTCCTGCAGTGCCACGGGGAATGTAACCTCAAACGGGGCGTTGACCATCTCAGTAGTGGCCATGAGCGTATCTGGGGTCGGCTCGGTGGCTGCCTCCATCTTCTTGGAGCTCTCTGTCTCGTAGGGATCAGCCTCCCGCATCTGCTCCAATATCGGCAGATCTTTTCCTAGTTCTCCTTGGTCCGTCATGAAACTGACGAATACTAGGAGACCACTGAAAGGAAAACACAATCGCAATGACAATGAAACAAAAAAGAGAGTGAGGATCGGTTACTGCTTTGCAGAAGTTCTTTTTTTCTCTGAACAAAAATATACCAACATCACGGATCCGCTTACCTTCCCTTCATTGGGAGAGAAGAACAGTGGCAGATGCGAGTGTTGCCTTTATTGAAGACGGTGAGGGAGAAGGGGATTCAGTGTAGAGTGAAATGATGGTTGCTTCCTCCATCAAACTTAGACTGCGGGGAGGTGGGGTTTTGTGATACGACGGCTCATTACTGTCGCGCTACGACTGGGGTGACTCTCCGCCTGCATACTGCCTTCTAATTTGCTCGGTGGCATTTGGGCCCGCGTGCTGCATGGCCCGCATGTCGGTGAACAAAAGTATAACGGCATTCAGTAGAGGGAGATGTTTCGATGACCTAGGAGGATCCAGAAGCGGTATTGTATCCACTGTAGTAGTAGTAATTTTTTTCTGGGCAGTTGTAGAGTGTCTCCATTGTACTAGTAGTAATTGTTTCTCTGGGCCCAAGACAAAACAGCCCATCCACCCTAGTAAATAGTAAAATCAATTTAAAAGCCCATATATTTACTGAATGAGAGGCGCTACACACACCCAGCACACCGCCCCCCAAAAAACCTGGGTGCTCTTCTTCCTCCTCACTCCCACCCACCTCACGTCAGCTCGCTCCACTCATACCCCCAAATGCCTCACCTCACTCCTATAGAAAACCCCACCTCCCCTTCTTCCTGACTACTACAGAAAAACCCCAGCTCCCCTTCTTCTTCACTCGCACTACAACTAGGCTCGTCATTCGTTACTCTACTCAAATCCGTGAGTGCGACGCGACACCCTCGAGGAAAATGGAGTCGGCTGACCCAAGTGCCAAGAAGATGAGGCTCCCACTAGCAGCGACACCTGTTATAGATCCCGCACCTGGCAGCATGACGAGAAGCGGCAACCCCGCCCCCACCGGATCCCAGGAACCCGTAGATCTTGGGTGGACCACATCAGCGATCTCCCGGACACCGTCCTTAGGGAGATCATCTCGCTTCTCCCCACCAAGGATAGCTGTCGCACCCAGGTCCTCTCAATTCGGTGGCGCCCTCTGTGGCACGATGTGCCCCTTAATCTCGACTATCGTCAGCTATCTCTCTTAAGTGATTTTGAAATCCCCAGAGCCATCAACTCCTCCCACCAGGGCTCCGTTCAAAGCCTCTGCATCTCGTCATGCTACCTGAGCAAGCATACCATGCCCAGCATGGTGGACGCCTGACTGAAATCCCGTGAATTCACAGAACTACAGCTACTTGAGTTCTACTATTCCCCTGGAAATCACCTACCACATATCGAATGCCATGTACTTGTGCCCTCAGCACCGATGTCCATCTCGCGGTTTTCCTCCTCTCTCCACACCACCACCTTTGCGCTGTGCTACCTACGAGACAATCTGGTACTAAACCTTTGACTCCCATTTCTTAAGAAACTTTCACTTGTGCGGGTTCATGTATTGGAGGCCTCATTGCACAACACCATCCACTCCAGTTGCCCTGCCCTAGAGTGCTTGGTGCTTGTTTTCACAGTTAGAATCGGTTGCCTCCAAATAAAGTCACCTAACCTTGTAAGAATTGGAATTTCTTTTGACGGAAGGCAGCTCATCATCCAAGATGCCCCTTCACTTCAAAGGTTGATCCTTGATTCTAGTTATTCACCATTGCAAATAACCGTCCTCTCTGCGCCTAAACTGGAGAACTTGGGTGTAATACATGATCTTTGTGCTCATTTCAATATGGTGTTTGGCTTCACAGTTCTTCAGGTACTTTATATTATCATCTACACTTGTAACCATAAGCTGCATTTTAAATTTCTGCGCATAAGTTATATATCATCTTGGAGTACACATTTTGTACTAATATTATGTTCTATGCTCAATGAAGAGTTTCTCCATGGATGGCCTATAAATGGTGCTGGATTCTGTCAAGATCCTATATATCCAAATGATTTTGATCTGAACAAGATTATTGGCTTGTTGCAATGCTTTCCATATCTTGATAAGTTGTATAGAAAGGTGATAATTTCACGCACATTGGAAGCCCGCATATAGTGTACTAGAATTAACCGTTCAGCTGTTGCTCTTTCGACACTCTTTTTTAGACCTTAACCGTTTTCAATCTTCATGTCTATTTAGGCAACAGGACAGGGTAATAAAGTTATAACCAATCGGTGGATTCGTAAGCACCAGAATTTTCTCACTTCTCATGAGATTCGATTGAAGACAATAACGCTATAACGATATGTAACCAACTGTGCAAACACTAGATTTGTCACATTCTTCCTGCTGAATGCGAGGTTACTATTGTCCATCAGGCTTAAGTTTATCAGCAGCATGGTTTTGACAGATGGGTATGTCGAAGAGCAAAAAAAGGAGTTTCAGGTGGGCAAAAGAGCTTCTAAACGTGTCGAGCTTCTATTTACAACATATTGTGGTCATAATCTAGTAAATTTTACGACCCAGGATGTTCATTCTATGGACCTGACCGATCCATTTGGCGGTGACTGCCAAAAACAGTGCTGGAATTAGATGTTTTTGCCCTTTTCAACCTGAGTTTTGTGTAAACCCGATGAACAATTAACCCTCGTGCTTTTGTACAGTTTGTAAGCTGGACTTAGATGTTCTTGCCCTTTTCAACTCGGCTGTGACTGTCATATTTTCTTTGAAACAAGGCAAATGGTTTGCCATTCGTTTAATTTAGAGTGAAATATTGTAACAAATCGCAACCAAGGGAAATAACATCACTCTCGCCGGCTGCTTGAGCTCACTGTGCATTACAGAAGCCAAGTGATTAGCCCCCACCAGCACCCACAAACTTATTTCGAACTAGCACATCAAATGGGCTGTAAATTTTCATAGGAAAGGCTGCATGACCGTGACAGTTTTGGATTCTGACATTTGGGACCCGCGAGGAAATAGCCTATCCAAGATGGTGTCGACTTACTAGCCAGTCAACAAATGATTCTGCCTACCAGTTGTTGGATTGACATCCAACATCTGTCGTGTATCTTCTATCTCTTATCTTCTTCTTCCTCCAGCCACCCAAACCAAACCACCCCATCGGCTTCGCCTGCTCCCGCCTCCCATGGCTGGCTGCGCCTCCGCCGCCCTACCGTACCCTTAAACGTTGGCCAGTCGCTCCATCTATTCCCCCACATGTCCTGTTATTCTCCGGCGACGTCAGTCCCAACACGCACCCGCACCTGAACCAGTCAACCCTCGTACTCCCCTCCGGCTACGACTGGACCGGCGCATCTTCCACGGCTCCTGTTCGTTCCGTCCGAGGCATCACTGTCGTCCTCCGCCTTGGTTCTCTTGCCGTGCTCGGTGTGCTTCCCTCTTGCGTTGTCAACGTCGTCAACAACCGAGAGGAACAAGGAGATGACTATACGTGGAGAGGATGACAGTAGGGACCCACCAGCGTCATGGCAGTACGCAAGCAAGTGCCTCGTTATTACAAGCCCAAAAAAATGGTTCCTCCTAATGGTTGGAAATCTGGGGTTCACGCCATTGTCAACGTAGTCAATAAACGAGAGAATTACACTACGAGCGGCTGACACCAGGGACCCAGCAGCTCGCGCAGTTTTTTTGAGAAACAGGAAGTTGTTATTTATACTAGTTTTAGCGACAGATCAGGGTACCAATGGGGCTGTGCGGGGGCTGTGGCCCGTCTAGCCAGGGTTTTATTTATGTTTACCACATCATGAGCCCAGTTGTGTTTTTTATGGCTGAAAATGGCTAGCCCAGTTCTATTTTTTTAAGAAATACCCAAATGAGGCCTACATGCTTTATCAGCCCTGCTGGGCTGCAAATCTTTCAAGACGAGGAGAGTTTCATTCGGTTTGCCGAGAAATGGGTTGTACATTTTTAAAACACATCAAACCGGGAATTAGTTTCAATGTTTTTCATTACTCGATTTTAAATTCCATTGATTTTTATGCATGGACAATTATTTGGATTTTATATTTATATAAATTATTTTTCAAAATAGTTTGAATGTGAATCGATATTTCAGGATTAAAAACAGTTAAGCGCACCGAAATATGCAAAATTTCGTATAATTTTTAACCGTGGCCACAATATGGGGTGTAATGCTAAAAAAAGAAGATCGGCTCCAAAAAAATTCTTAAGAATTAGCAAATGGGTTGTACATTATTAGAAATAATGGCAGATGGGCTGTATGTTGTTTTCCACATATTTGAGGCTGACTTGTGTGCCTACTATAGGTTCACGTGTGTGCTTTCCTAAAAAAAGGTTGACGCACATGCAACGCCGTGTCAACTTAGTCAACACATGAGAGCAGTGACTGTTGGATGTCCATCCAACGGTCGTCATGCTTCTTCAATCTCTGCTCTTCCTGCCCTGGCCGCTCAAACAAGCGCCGACGGGACTGCCTGCTCCCTCCTCCCGCGGCCGGCTATGGTGCCGCTCAGGCCTCACCGCCCCATCGTACTCCCATCGCTGGCCTAGCCATCCCTCTACTCACCCACACCTGATGTTATTCTCCGGGGACGACAGACGAACTAGCTAACCCTCATACTCCCCTCCGCGTGGGAAACAACTGCTGAGTGAGGGAGTCCTGGATTAGGGGGTGTCCGGATGGCCGGACTATGACCTTTGGCCGGACTCCCGGACTATGAAGATACAAGATTGAAGACTTCGTCCTGTGTCCGGATAGGACTTTCCTTGGCGTGGAAGCCAAGCTTGGCGATATGATATGAAGATCTCCTCCCATTGTAACCGACTCTATGTAACCATAGCCCTCTCCAGTGTCTATATAAACTGCAGAGTTTTAGTCCGAAGGACGAACAACAATCATACCATATGCTAGCTTCTAGGGTTTAGCCTCTCTGATCTCGTGGTAGATCAACTCTTGTACTACCCATATCATCAATATTAATCAAGCAGGAGTAGGGTATTACCTCCATCGAGAGGGCCCAAACCTGGGTAAAAACATCATGTCCCTTGTCTCCTGTTACCATCTGCCTAGACGCACAGTTCGGGACCCCCTACCCGAGATCCGCCGGTTTTGACACCGACATTGGTGCTTTCATTGAGAGTTCCTCTGTGTCGTCACCGTCAGGAAGGATGCCACACCCCGTCTTTAAAGACGACGCTGTTGCTAAAGGAGCCTTGGTTGTCGGCCAAACTCTCCGGCTAGGCAGTTTTTTGATGACCGCCTGTTCGGCCGCCGCGCCGACGATGACCTCTCGGGTCATCGAAAGCGATCTCCACATCATCTCGGAACTCGCCGAGTAGTTAGATCCGATGGAGCTCTCTTCCTTAAATGAGCTCTTGGATCGCATCACTGCCCTGAGAGTCGCTACAGATTACGGCCAGATTGGGCTTAAACCCGATCAGAGAGAGATTGACTCTTCCCAGGTTACCCACCACGTTGAAGTGGTGGAGGAACAATGCGGTGAATCTTCTCCCATCCTAAGGGACTAGATATGTCCGGATTCCTGATCCCTCCAAGCCGGACATCCGCGGAGGGGAGGACGCCTCCCAAGCCCTGAACCTAAAGTCAGGCAGCAGGCCTGATTCATTGAATAACGTCCAAGAAAACAAGCTTCCGAGTTCGGGAATTTCTTGGCCCCTGAGTCTTAGATCGGGCGAGGTTCCAGATTTAAATCCACCCGCCCACCCAAATATAAGGGATCTATCCCAAATTCGGCAAGAGCCCGGGGAAACAGTACACCATTACTGGGCCAGATTCCTCCTGGTTATGAATAGGACAAAAGACTGCCGCGAGAGGGATGCAATTTCATTCTTCTGCAACAACTGCACGAACATCGGAATCCTCAACTCCATAAGTCGCCACGAAATTACACGCTTCGCCGACTTGACATCCATAGTACGAAAGTACTGTGCGACAGAAAGCGTTCGAAAAACCGAAACAAAATTCTGGGACAATCCGACCCTTAATTCAATCCCAGTCCGAAACAAAAGGGCACATTATCGCCAGGCACTTGGGCCACACATCAAAAAACAAAAACCCTCTATAGGGTATGGAACCGTACTGGAGGGATGGCTCAATGGACCCTGTAAAATTCGTAGTGCAGAGGAAGCCACACCAACTCATAGCCTTAGAGCATGTTGGATACTCCGGCAGGTGGCCAGAAGTGGCGAGGAGCTTCTAACTCCAGAATCCGCAGAGCACCACCCCAGAAACACCAGCACGGTGTTAACAATCTTCGAGACTTTCGCATCAAACAATGCAAGGAAGCGAACGCTCCGCAGCCTTACCGAAGTCTACCAAGTAGCGACAATAAACCCATGGAGCGACACGGCTATTACCTTTAATGCCAGTGACGAACCTAAATTCCGGATAGCCCGAGCACCAGCCGCACTGGTCCTTAGTCCGATAGTGGACGGCTTCCGGCTTACAAAGGTACTCATGGATGGTGGCAGCGGATTGAACCTCATCTATGAGGAAACCCTGCAAAAAATGGAAATAGACTGGAGCCGCATTGAGCAAAGCAACACAACCTTTAGAGGAATAATCCCCAGCCGGGAGGCGTGCTGTTCAGGGAAAATCACACTGGATGTGGTGTTCGGCACGCCGAATAATTACAGATCCGAGGAGGTCACATTTCAAGTGGCCCCGTTCAGTAGCGGATACCACACTCTGTTAGGGCAAGAAGCATTCACAATTTTTCAAGCTATACCCCATTACGGGTACATGAAGCTCAAAATGCCCGGGCCCAACGGAATCATCACCCTTGCTAGTGATCCGGACACAGCGCTCCGCGCCGAAAACAAGACAACCGCACTGGCCCTAGAGGCATTATCCGAAGCCCTAGCGGCGAGGAACTAACCGTGTTGCGCTCCACGGTGGACAGGGATGACGTGATACTCGACAAAAGATCCAAGTCCACCTCCTTCAAGCCGGCAGACGAAATAATCAAGTTCCAAGTCCATCCAACGGACACTACAAAAACGGCCTCCATCGGGGCACAACTAAGCCCTGATGTAGACGCCGCACTCAGAGAATTCCTATGAGAAAAATGGGACGTTTTTGCCTGGAACCCTTCAGACATGCCAGGAATCCCATGCAGGCTGGCCGAGCATAGCCTGAACATCCTAAAAGGATTCAAGCCCGTTAAGCAGACTCTTCGGCGTTTCTCCGAACCTAAGAGACAAGCCATGGGAGAGGAGCTAGCCAAACTACTGGAAGCCAGATTCATCAGAGATATAAAACATCCGGACTGGCTAGCAAACCTGGTAATGGTACCAAAGAAGGACAAATCCTGGCGCCTATGTGTCGATTTCAAAGACCTAAATAAGGCCTGCCCAAAGGATCCCTTCCCCCTCCCCCGCATTGATCAAATCATCGACGCCACTGCAGGACAAGACTCATTGTGTTTCCTCGATGCATACTCTGGCTACCACCAAATCAAGATGGCAGAGTCAGACCAAGCCGCAACGGCATTCATCACCCCATACGGCCCATTCTGCTTCAATACAATGCCCTTCGGGCTCAAAAATGCCGACGCAACATATCAACGCATGATTCAGACATGTCTGGCCAACCAGATCTGCAAAACGGTTGAAGCGTACGTGGATGGCGTGGTCGTCAAAACCAAACGCGTCGAAACTCTAATAGACGACTTGAGGCTCACGTTCGATAACCTCCGAACATATGACATTAGGTTTAACCCAGAAAAATGCGTTTTCGGCATGCCAGCCGGAAAGCTCTTGGGCTTCATTGTATCCGGTAGAGGAATTGAAGCAAACCCAGCCAAAATCCGAGCTCTGTCACAATTGGATATTCCAAGAGATCTCAAGCAAATACAAAAATTGACTGGATGTGTGGTGGCTCTGAGCCGCTTCATCTCCCGCTTGGGGGAAAAGGCATTACCCCTTTACCGCCTCCTCCGTCGCACCGAGCACTTCGAGTGGACGGATGCCGCCACGGCCGGACTCGAAGAAATAAAAGCCATACTGGCAACAAACCCTGTCCTGGCCGCACCAAACATCGGTGAACCAATGTTGTTATACATCGCGGCAACTCACCAAGTTGTAAGCGCAGTCCTCGTCGTTGAACGAGAAACGGACGGACACAAATTCCCTGTCCAGAAACCAGTGTACTACGTGTCCACTGTCCTCACTCCATGCAAGTCCAGGTACCCGCATTACTAAAAAATAGCATACACAGTATTCATGGCATCCCGGAAGCTACGACACTACTTTCAAGAGTGTTCGATAATAGTAGCCTCCGAAGTACCTCTTAACAATATCATAAACAACCGCGATGCAACGGGCTGGATTGCCAAATGGGCCATTGAGCTCCTCTCGTTTGACATAACACATAAGCCACGGTGAGCCATCAAGTCGGAAGCCTTGGCCGACTTTGTCGCTGAATGGATTGAAGCCGAACTCCCTAAAGAGTATGGCACATATTCCAACTGGACCATGCACTTTGACGGCTCCAAAATGCTGGCGGGTCTGGGGGCTGGCGTCGTCCTGACATCCCCAACAGGAGATACAGTCCAATATGTGCTCCAGATAATGTATACGGACTCCAACAATGCAGCCGAATATGAGGCCCTTCTACATGGCCTCCGGATGGCAGTCTCCATGGGTATTCAACACCTAGAGGTGCGTGGGGATTCGAACCTTGCGATATCCCAAATAAACAGAGACTTTGACGCCAAAGATCCGAAAATGGCAGCTTATCGCAATGCCGTCCTAAATATGTCAGCTCGGTTCGAAGGGCTGGAATTCCACCATATAGCCCGGGAAAATAATCAGGCAGCAGACGTCCTGGCACGCATCGGCGCAAAGCGCGATGCAGTACCCCCCAACATTTTTCTAGAACGGCTATTCAAGCCATCCGTACAATGGGAAGGGGAATCCGGAATTAACAATCCGAACCAGGCCGCATCACCTGACCCCGAACACCCTGACACAACTGAAGACTCCGTCAACGAAGTCACACCCTCAGCCACGTAATAATGGCAGTAATTGCCCCATGGACAGAACCATTCTTAGCCTACTTAGCTAGGCAGGAACTCCCCGAGGACCAAAATGAGGCACGCTGCATAGTGCGGCGATCTAAAGCCTACAAAGTCCACGAAGGAGAGCTTTATAAGAAAAGCACCACCGGAGTCCTTCAAAGGTGTATCTCCGAAGAGGAAGGGCGAAACCTTTTGGCGGAAATTCAAGCCGGACTCGGCAGGCACCACGCTACAGCCCGAGCCCTTGTGAACAAGGCCTTCCGTACCAGATTTTATTGGTCGACGGCCCGGGCAGACGCTCAGACTTAGTCCAGCGTTGCGTCGGTTGCCAATTATTCGCTAATCAAAGCCACATGCCGCCTACCGCCCTACAAACCATACCCATTACCTGGCCTTTTGCGGTCTGGGGGCTTGACATGGTTGGACCCCTTAAAGGAGGAACCCACAAGCAAAAATATCTACTGGTCATGGTGGATAAATTCACCAAATGGATAGAGGCCAAGCCTGTTAAGACGGCCGAATCCGAACCGGTGATAGACTTTATATCCGGGATTGTACACCGTTACAGCATCCCCCACAGCATCATTACTGACAACGGCACAAATTTTACGGCCGATGAAGTTAAACTCTGGTGCAAAAACATGGGCATTAAGCTCGATTACGCTTCAGTCTATCACCCACAAACTAACGGTCAAGTCGAGCGAGCCAACAGTCTAATCATGAGCGGCATCAAACCCAGATTTGTGCGATCCCTCAAGGAATCTAAAACGCATTGGGTAGAGGAGTTGACTCCGTACTCTGGGGGCAGCGGACCATGCCGAATCGCACTACCGGATTCACACCATTTTTTATGGTATACGGCGCAGAGGCAGTCCTGCCCTGCGACATAATTCATGACTCACCTCGTGTGCACATGTACGAAGAAAGAGAAGCCAAGCTCGATCGGCAAGACAGCTTGGACGCATTGGAAGAGGAGCGCGACGTGGCAAAGGCCCGTTCCACATTCTATCAACAGCAGGCTCGAAGATATCAAAGCAGAGAAGTACGGGCCAAAACTTACAATGTTGGCAAACTAGTTCTATGCCTGCCGGACAAGAAAAAGGACAAACTCAAGCCCAAATGGGAGGGTCCCTTCATAATCGACCAAGTCCTGACTGGTGAAGCGTACCACCTGCGAAATGCATCGGACAACCGACTCGAGCCGAACCCATGGAACGCAGCATGCCTACGAAGATTCTACGCCTAGCGCCGGACTCTGTGTTTGTCTCCTTCCTCTGTCACCTTCCTTTTTAAAAAAAATTTAGCTGCCTGGTATTTTTCTCCTCCTTCCTTCTTTCTTTCTCCCAAGCCTTTAGGGGCTTGCCTGCGCGATTGTTCGCACATAATTGATGCGCCACCCGTGCTCATTATACCTGGGGGCTTCTTTATCAGAAGCTTATATACACGGGCTTCATGCCCAAAACATGCGTGACACTTTCGCATGAACCTTTTATGCACCATTATATGCATCGATATGACTTAAGTTTTGGCCAAGCTGGGTTGCCTAGCTCCTGTGCTTACCCCTACGTCCCCGTTTGTTCGGCTAGGTAGTAAAGGGAGCACCTCTGCGATTGTTACTGCCGGGTCAGCCGGATGTGTACCTCAGACTGGGTGAAGCCAAAAGTTAGCGTTCTTAAGGGAATATTCGGTCGGTGAACTAAAAGATGACTTTTCACTTGTTTATTTATCTGCCCCCCGATGCTTTTCTGCTTTTCTACGCAGTCCGGACATGCACTTTAGGGCATGCCTCCCAGGGAAAGGAACCCCTAACAGAACTATTCTCCCTGGAAGATGTTTCTTACTAACCAAGTAATATAACATAGCTAGTTGGGCACTTGTCTGCTAAAGCACTTATGACCCCTACGCCTAGTCTCCATGCATGCCCCGGTTCTTACATAACCGAGAGGGTATTCGGACACACTCCGGACTATCGGGTCCAGAGGTTGAAGCGAAAAGGTCCGCAATGACAAACGATCTACAATCCGGCTAGAAGGCATTTTACATGTCATTTTAAATTACATAGTCAATTTGACTGGGTATATTCTTCTTCAATACCATCAAATAGGCCGTCTAATTTACAGTCCTGTTGGGAATACTTGGCAGCCAGCTCTACCTGGCCAGATACTAAACTGACAGGGATCTCCTTCCCGTCGGGCCCCAAAGGGCCGACTTCGGCCATATGGTTTGGGTCAGCCTTTGTGTACCGCGTCTTCACCATGTCCCAAGCCTCCCTAGCGCCTTGATGGCAGGCTGATATCTTCCATAACCGAAAGCGTTGCCGCACTCCCTTCAGCTTCTCTACAAGCTCTTCAAGGCCTTCGGGCAGGGAGAGGGATGGCCACAAAGCCTTGACGACGCCTTGCATCGCCTGCCGAACTCGTTCGTGCAGTTGCAATAGCTCGGGGAGAAGATCCCCCGCAGAACCGGGCATTTCCTCCGCGGGCCGACCTGTCAGCATATCTGCAGACATAGCTCTGTTAATCGACTTCCCCGCCGAACTCTTTTTCGAAGATTCATTTAAAGCACTTACTAAAAATGCCGCGTCGAAGTCGCCGATTCACCTTTACGGAATCAGACAGCTGAGCACGAACATCCTTCAGTTCCTCGCCCAGCTGGGTGTTGGCGTCTTGAAGCTTGTTCTTCTCTTGCCTCACCCTCTTCAGCACGCTCTCGCCGGCCTTTAACTGGCGCAGGAGTTGTTGCTTGTCCGGATTCAATCCGGCCCCATCTGCACTGCTATTGTCAGAATTGCACACATGCCGCACGTCCCAACAGAATTACCTTTCGAAGCATATATTACCTGAGGAAGTCCCCTTGGTGCTCTCTGAAGCGGCCAGTGCGGCCTCAAGTTGGGCCTTGCACCCTTCCAGCTCCTGGGACAGTTGCGTATTCTTTTTTGTAAGATCCTGCATATCATATGATCCTTAAATCAATTATCTTAACTGTTTCAAGTCTCAGGGGCTACTGACATATATAACCATCAGATTTACACACCCGTATGTCTTTCACATACTGCTCTGTGGCTCTTGCTAGACCATTTTGAGTGGCACGGAGGTACGCATCTCCCGTATTAAAGGCGTCCAACGCCTCTTGGGAAAAACATGCGTCACGAAGAACAGTCCGGCGACGCCTGTGGTTCATGGCACTCTCCACCTCTGAATTTGTGGCAGATAGCCCGTCCACGTCCTCTGTCGGAGGAACGTCCGGTGCGCACCCCGTGTTCGCCTCCACTTCCGGACCCGGCCTTGAAGCCTGGCCGGTGGATATAGTCCGGCGGGCGCTCTTCTTCCTGAGGAGAGCTTGAGCGTTAGTGTGACTTGGGGGCATAAACCCTAGGCGTTACAATTGTACGCCCTACCGTTGTGCCGGAATCTCAATCCAGTCCGCACTTCTTTTTAGCCCGCCTGGCTTTAACGGCCCTTGTTGGCTACCCACCGCGGGCTCGGCCCTCCGCCTCAAGGATTTCCCCTGCAAAATGAAACACTATTGGTTTACGGCAATCAAAATAAGGCATGGATGGATCCTCTTGAAAGTGCTGGGACTTCGGTCTCGGTTACCTTTGAGGCCGGAAGTAGTCCGGGATAGTCGGCCGTAATGGCCACTAAGGTATTATCCTTACTCAATTGATGAAACACCCCATCAATTAGCTCCACACATAAGTCCGGGTCCTCTTGTTAGTCTGGATCGAGGGACCGTTCTGGGTCCTCGGGTTGTGGAGGAGGGTTGTTTATCTCCTTCACAGTCTGGCGCAGCTCCTGCGTTAAAATCGCTAGACTAAGTACTTAATTGTGGGAATTTGAAAACGGGTAGGCAAGTGAAAATGTTCGCTCACCCAGCTTGGAGGACTGTACATGGAGAATCCACCCCGTGGGTTGACACGGAGGAATTCCTCTTCTTCTCCCTTGTACAAAGCGGATAAGATCTTCGTTAGAGTGGCAGCCGAATCCGGCCCCTTGTGACAGCACCGGGTGGCGTCGTCCTCCCTGTTGAAATCCCACATGGGGTGGCCTCTATACTGAAGCGGCTGCACCCCCCGCATAATGCATGTGGCCATGACCTCGATCATGGTCAGTCCGGAATGAGCTAGCAACTGTATCCGGCTCATCAGGTAAAGGATGTCCCTGTCAGTTTCCCTCTAAGGGTTCCGTGGGCGCCAGCTCAGGCGTTTCTTCAACGGAGCGTTATTGAACTCAGGGAGGCCGGTCCGTACAGGGTCAGGCAGAGGGACGTCGTCCACATAAAACCATTCCGAAGGCCAGTGCTCGGACGCCTTCTTTGGGGTTCCAGATAGATATCCGGTCCCGGCGATGCGCCATAGTTCGGCTCCGCCCACTTGATAAATTGACCCCTCTTGAGAGCGAGGCACAAGGCAGAACAACCTCTTCCACAGCGCGAAGTGGGCCTCGATGCCCAAAAACAGCTCGCAGAGGGCCACGAAGCCCGCAATATGCAGTACGGAGGCAGGCGTGAGATTGTGTAGCTAGAGGACGTAAAACTCCAGTAGCCCTCGGAGAAAAGGATGAATTGGAAATCCGAGACCTCTTATTAAATAAGGGACTAGGCATACCCTCTCTCCTTGGGAGGGATTGGGGACGCTCTTCGCCCGCTCTCCGCCGCTATAGGTGGCAATCCCGGCTCGAATTGGGACCATATATGCTGGGGGGAGTAGCCCCTTGGATTGAAGCGCTACTAGCTCGCTATGCGGGACGGAACACCGCTCCCAATCTCTGGGCCGAGGGCTGGAGAGGCGAGAGGAGGAGCTGCCTCGACCGGCCATGGTGGAATGGACCTCTGTCGAAAGCGCTCTAATGAATGCTCGTGGAGGGAAGGTGGTGTGAATTGGATCTAAATCCCCGTCTCTTTTATGGGCGGCTCATTTACGTGGCCAGGGGGGTAAATGTAAAAAAACCTGGATTTTCACATTCGTTTGACACGTGGAAGATGGTCATTATTGGGCACAGAAGCTGAGGAGAGCAGTACGCACCAGAAGCCGGACACTATTTGACAGGAACATGGAATTTGGAGAAGAACCCGCCTTGCAATGCCGAAGACAAACTCACGCGCCGGATTTACCGTCATTGAAGCCTAGTTCGGGGGCTACTGAGGAAGTCCTGGATTAGGGGGTGTCCGGATGGCCGGACTATGACCTTTGGCCGGACTCCCGGACTATGAAGATACAAGATTGAATACTTCGTCCTGTGTCCGGATAGGACTTTCCTTGGCGTGGAAGGCAAGCTTGGCGATATGATATGAAGATCTCCTCCCATTGTAACCGACTCTATGTAACCCTAGCCCTCTCCGGTGTCTATATAAACCAGAGAGTTTTAGTCCGAATGACGAACAACAATCATACCATAGGCTAGCTTCTAGGGTTTAGCCTCTCTGATCTCGTGGTAGATCAACTCTTGTACTACCCATATCATCAATATTAATCAAGAAGGAGTAGGGTTTTACCTCCATCGAGAGGGCCCGAACCTGGGTAAAAACATCGTGTCCCTTGTCTCCTGTTACCATCCGCCTAGACGCACAGTTCAGGACCCCCTACCCGAGATCCGCTGGTTTTGACACCGACACCGAGTCTTCCGTGGCTTTGTGTCGTTCCCTTCCTAGGCCTCGCCATCGTCCACCGCCCTGGTGCTCTCGGTGCGGCCTGGTCAACATGGTCAATGAACGACATCCATCGGAAGTGGACCGTACATGGAGAGGCTGACAGCTGGGTCCACGACCGCACGCAAGGAAATGCCTCCTTATTACACGCAAAATAATGATTCCTCCACCTAATAGCTAGGACCCACCAGAAGGGCCTTTTTATTTCGTGAAAAAAACGTTCCCCCCGCTGACAGGTCGGACCCACCAGCTATATCTTCCACTACAAGAAATATGTCAACTTGTGACCTTCTCTCAGTGACCCCAGCTGAATTGGTCGTAAATCCACGGCCATTTCGCTTGGAAGGACTCAAACCCTAAAATTGCCTTACACCAAATGGTCATAAAGCAGACAAGAGTGGTTCACGACCTTATATCTACCTGATTACGACCAATATAAAAGGTCATGAGGTTGTGAATGTGGATGCATTGGTACTTAAGGTGTCGCTCAAGGTGGGCTTGGGCCTCGGTGGAATGAGGCCACCTCCTTTAAAAAAATATGTGCCATGTAGGCCTTGGCCCATCCAGGAAAAAATGTGGGATGCCCTCATATTACTAAAAAAATATCCAGCTTAATGAAAATGGGAAAATAACAATATCAACAATTTTAATCGTGTATTTAAATTTTTCTAAAAATGTTAATCATGTATTTAAATTTTTCTACCCAATATCAATAATGTTTTATATGTATACAAAAATGTACAATGTGTAGAAAAACTATAGACATCAAAACGTATGTATGAAAAGATGTTTTTTTGTTGGCAATATATGAAAATATGTTAATCATGTATTTGAAAAAACTTAAACATATATAAACAATATGTACAACGTGTCCTAAAATTTTAGACATTTATTGAAAATATTAGACATCAAAATATTTATTTAAAATGTTAATGATGTACTTAAAAACCATTTAATATCTATAAAAAATGTTTCTAGTGTACACAAAATTGTTCCTAAAATGTAGTCTAATATTCTTGAAAAATGTAGAAGTTTTTTTTACAAAAAATATTTGTTAGATCCTTCCAAAAAAAACTCATTCTAGGAAGTAGGAACTCGAAAGTTCGAAATTAATCTGTGGAAATTTGTCTTTTTTACGAGAGGTAGATCAAAACCTTTTTACACCCAACAATTTAGTCAATTGTACAATAAATATGGTCTAATATTTTTATAAAATTGATGTGGTCAAATTTTGCAACAAATATTTGTTAGGTCCTTCAAAAAGGAACTAATTTTGGTCACTCAAAAAATGGAAAATAGACTTTTGGTGCAAAGAAAATGAAAACTCCCTTTGACAACATTATTTTCAATTCCAATACTCACACTTTTGCAAAATATGATATCATTTGAACAAACAATGCCCATTTTGATTTTTTTCATGCCCATTTCAAAATGCGGTCAAAACGGCGGACATGACCGTTCCTAGCTAGTGGTTGAGTCTTGGAATTTTTTTGGTGTTTCTCTGATTAAATATATACTTATGTACCTAGAAATGTTTTTTGGAAAAAAATAAAGAGCAAGCTATCAGATAGCTGTTGTTCAAATTTGACCCGCTTCCAACCAAATCGGCGGAAATTTGTCTTTTTCACTAGAGGTAGATCAAAACTTTTGACGCCCAACCATTTAGTCAATTGTGCATTAAATATGGCCTAGTATTTTAGAAAAATGATTTGGTCCACTTCTGCAACAAATATATGGTAGGTCCTTCACAAAAAAACTCATTTTGGGCACACGAAAAATGGAAAATGATTTTTTTGTCATAAAAAAATGAAAATTTTCTTAGCCAACATTGTTTGTAATTCCAAGATGCACCCTTGTGCACAAGTTGAGGTCATTTGAACAAACTATGCCATGAATGCTACCATAACATTGCTCCTTTGGCTTGAACCCATTGATCTTCACACATGATAGCTCGTTTTTGAGAACACTTTTTTAAAATAATTACTGTATTATAAGTTTATTATTTTTAATGGTCACTTGGCTACATATAATGACACTATGCAAAGGTTTTCCATTTTTTTTTGATTTTTTTTGAACTTTTTATGCCCGTTTCAAAATGCGGTCAAAACGGCGAGCATGACCGTTCCTAGCTAGTGGTTGAATATTGAAAAAAATTTGGTGTTTCTCTGATTAAATAGATACTTTTGTACCTAGAAATGATTTTTGAAAAAATAAAGAGCAAACTATGAGGCAGCTGCAGTTCAAATTTGACCCGCTTCCTACTAAATCGATGGGAATTTGTCTTTTTCATCAGAGGTGGATCAAAATTTTTGACACCCAACCATTTGGTTAATTGTGCATTAAATATGGACTAGTATTTTATAAAAATGATTTGGTCCACTTCTGCAACAAATATATGGTAGGTCCTTCACAAAAAAACTCATTTTGGGCACTCAAAAAAAAGGAAAATAAATTTTTTATGCAAAGAAAATGAAAACTTCCTTAGGCAACATTGTTTTCCATTCCAATATGCACCCTTGTGCATGATATGAGATCATTTGAACAAACTATGCCCTGAATGTGGGCATAAAATTGATCATTTGGCTTGAAAGCCATGAACCTCCACACATGATAGCTCAGTTCGGAGAACACTTTTTAAAAATAATTACCATATTAGAAGTTTATTATTTTTCCTGGTGACCTAGTCACATGTAATGACACAATGCAAAGGTTTTCCAATTTTTTGATTTTTTTGAATTTTTATGCCCGTTTCAAAATGCGGTCAAAACGGCGGGAATAACCGTTCCTAGCTAGTGGTTGAATCTTGTTTTCTTTTTTGGTGTTTCTCTGATTATAGATACTTATGTACTTAGAAATGATTTTTGGAAAAATAAAAGAGCAAACTATGAAGCAGAAGCAGTTCAAATTTGACCCGCTCCCTCGTGAATTTACAGAAATTTGTCTTTTTCATCAGAGGTGGATCAAAACTTTTGACACCAAACCATTTGGTCAATTATGCATTAAATATGGCCTAATATTTTAGAAAATTGATTTAGTCTAATTTTCCAACAAATATATGATAGGTCCTGCACAAAAGAACTCATTTTGGACACTCGAAAAATGAAAAAATGATTTAAGAAATCATTTCTCATGACTCTTTAAAAAATATTTGTCTTATTTCAATTTGTGATTATTCCTGAAAACTAAAGTCAATTTTTTTGACACAATGAGAAGTTTTTTTTTCAATTTTTCAGCTCATAATAAAATAGCTAACATGATTTAGCACCTTACTTTTAGTCGATTATGACCAATTTAAATGGTCAAAGTATAATACTTGTATACTGCGTTGTGATTGCTCCAGAGGCCTCTCACGCGGATAGTGGATAAATCACCGTCGGGTGCTCCTGAATCCAACGGCCCGCACCTCATCCTCTCACCCACCCACCGCAAGCTACCCCTAAAAAAAACCACCGCACAGCACTCCTCTCTCTCCCCCGCGCAACGAACCCTAGAGCTCCCGATCCAGATCCCTCCCCTCCCCTCCCATCGCCGCCGGCCTCGACCCCCTCCCCCTGCCCTCTCCCCGCCGCCTCCTCCTTCCTCCAGTACCACCTCTCCAACCTCGCAGAGCTTTGCTGCCCCGCGCCCCGCGCTCGCCCAGGCACACCACTCCTCTCGCTCCTCCGCTCCGATTCGATTCGATCTCGGCTTTCTCTCCAAGCCACAGGACGCGACACCAGCTCCAGAGCTTTGACAGCTGCGGCCGCCTCCGCCGCCCCCGCCGCCCCGACCGCCGCCGCGCCGAAGCCCGCCGTTAAGCTGCGCAAGCCCGTCTTCACCACCATCGACAAGCTGATGCCGTAGACGCACGGCCACAACCTCACCGTGCGCGTCCTCTCCGCCCGCGCCATCCTCGACAAGCCCGCCGCCATATCGGAGACCCCACCGGAACCGTCCTCTTCGCCGCCCGCAATGGCCAGAGTAAGCATCCCCTTTTCCTCGCCCGTCTCATCCGCACCATTTCGCTTTGCTTGCCCCATGTGTGGATGAATAATGCACCTTGCCTCTGTCCCTTAGTTTGGTGCATGGACGGATGGATTCGCCCCGTGCTGTTTTCCTAGATTATTTAACTGCTTGCTTTCTTCTCCTCACGCGATCTGTAGATGATTTGTATATAGATCTACTTGCTGTTGTGGCTTCCCTCCTGTTGGAGGGCGCTTGCTGCACCTACTATTTACATCCTTACCAGATTGTTGATCCGTCAGACTATTTGGGGACAGAAAATTGCTTGCAGTTGCTTACCATTGGAGCAGTCATTGTTTGGTTTTCTGTTTCACTAGTGCCTATACCAATGTACTGGGTCCTGCATTGGGAGAGAAAGCATTCAAAATCGGCTTGTATGTACATGATGATTTTCAGGGACATGTAGCTTAGTTTCAATTTGATGCTTACAATGCATGCTTGTTTATTCATCGACTGCTAGGGAATCAGTTCACAATGACCCCACCGTCGAGGTACTCACGCACGCGCACCCGTCCACCGTCTCCCCGATCTGTACGTTGTGGCCCGGGTGGGCTCGATCTGGTAGCGGTAGGGTCATACGTTGTGCTCTCATGCTCGATTGGTGTGATTCTGGCCAGCAATTTATTTTCCATTCGATTCCAACCATTTCATTTGGGTATGACACATAATCGAATGATATGGGCTAACTTTCTACTGATGTTGACAGGTTTTGGAGGGCAGAACTTCCCTTATCAACCAACTCGAGGGTTCCTCCCAGTTTTCTGCAGAAGATCTGGGCCTAATACTTGAAGCCCTCACTGTATCCTTTTTCCTGTTTCGGTATGATTCCCTTTGATGCATGACGGTGTTATCTTTCCATTTGGAAGAAGTCACTGATTTAGCTTGCCATTTAGTACTGGTTGTTACTGTTGGTGCGTGTGTTCCCTTAATGGCACTCTAGGCATCTTGGGATGATTCCAGATGTTCAGGTGTATCATACTGCCTGCTACACAAGTCAGTTTTGTAGGTTGTTCTGAAATGCGCTGAGTTAGATACAGCCGCATGTCTGCCGCAATTTCTTACTCTCGGTGCAAAGGTACTTTTTGCCTTTTTCAAATGCAGTCCTGCTTCACTTCATCTACCAACTATATATAGCTGCAAATCTGCTATCAGATCTAATGTTTGGTCTATGTCATACTTGCAGACAATGCTGGAGTCATTCTGAACCCAAAGGGAGAGATGAAAGGTATCAATTGTCTGCACAATTAAATCAATATCTCCATGATTCTGCATATGTATTTGTGTTGTTCCTCATGCCTCTCTGTTTGCTATGTTTTATTGGTGCTCTAAAGAAGAACTCAACTCACTGGATGCAGGGAAGGAGATGGAGGGTGACGCACAACCATGGAGAGGAGCATCAGTAGCACAAAGTCCTTTCTCCTCCACGCCACCTCTGCCACTCTCTCGTTTTGATTTGCTATGTTGGGTTCCAAGATTAGAAATATTTTTTGTTTCCATCTTTATCCATGTGCTATCATTAACTCTGAGAAAATGTTATGTTTTTGCTGATTAGTGGCAGTACATCTTTGCTTTACTATTCCTAGCAGCTGCAGTTCATCTAACATAAACATGTTGTGTACATTCTGAACCCGCAAACATGACACAAGTGATATGTATATGCAGCAGGGAATCGTCAACTTGTAAAGTTTGTTGACTGGAATGTAACTTGTACAACTTTTTACTTGAATATGTTCAGTTATGTAGTCGTGTAGTTGTTTATTCTTATCAGCTCTAAACTGCGGTACTTTACTGAATTGTTGATGATGCTGAATGAATCTAGCTTGTTGGGTTCAGTCTCTTGTTCAGTATCTTTTCTGAATCTAGCTTTGTCTTGTATAGCAGAATCACCGCTCCCTAGAATTATCTGTCTGAATGAACAATGGGATCCGTTCTGAGATCATTCTTGTTGTGTAGTTTCGTCAGGTCAAGCGGCCGCATGACACTTATTTGGAATCAATAATAACAAATCAGGTAATATTATATTACTTTTACTAAACTATTCTTGTTATCCTTTAGATTAAATCTCATTGTTTAAGAGGTCCTGTTCTTTCCTTTTATCTATTCAAAACAATGGAATCTCTTTTCTTTTGCGAGTTGGGATATCTTAGTGGCCTGATGCTTAGGTGTGTTGCAAACTCTTGTTATAGAGTGGCCTGATGCTTAGGTGTGTTGCAAACTCTCAGCATCAGTACGCGTTCTGTGTGCGCGCGTGTGTTTAATTCATGTTTTACATTGAAAAGTGGCTGACCAAACGAGCAACTATGACATGAAACATCTCTGTTTCTTGTTCTCTGCTCTGCTTTCATGTAGCAACTTAGTACTAAATTTGAGAGTATGGGTGCTGGTAGCATCACCTGCTGTTCTGATGTTCTTCATCAACTGCTTGGCACCAATTGTTATGTTTTGCATTGATATGAACTTACAACAGTACTACAACTGATATGAACAGTATCAACTGGTACCAACTGTCCAATGTTGATTTTGCACTGATATGAACTTACAACAGTACTACAACTGCTTGGTACCATGCCGCCTTCACATTTGAGTATTACTTGGTTTTGTTTTTATCCTTAATTAGTATCAATTGTTGTATTGTAGACTTACAATTCTGGTGGTTCCTCTTTTACAGAAGCCCAAGTGTGAAGTCATGAAGTGTGAAGCCGTGAAGCCAAGTGTGAAGCCGTGAAGTCCAACTCATTGTAGCATATCTGTGTTGTAAAGATTGTAATAGATTAATTTAGTGGTATATTTGATGAATTTTGTGTGTTCTTTGTTCTATTTTAAATATTGATTATGTATGTGATTTGAAAATTGTGAAATGGAAACATGTCCAGTGGGGCCACATATGAAAATAATTTGTCAAATTTGTACATTTCTGACATGTGAAACCAATTTGAGAGATGAATATGACAAGTTGGACCCATCTAACTAGTGGGGCCAACTTGAATATATAATGGGTGAAAATAGAAAATTTGTAGACTAAAAGGCCATGGCCCAGTTAATAAAAAGGCCAAAATTTTGGGCCTGGCCCAAGTGGCTAACCAGAATTAATAGGAAAAATAATATTAAATGGGCCGAATTAGTGGGCTTGGCCCATGTAGAACACCGAATTGGACCGGGCTGAATCTTATCCACGTCAGCTTGCCACGCTGGATCCTATGTGGCCTGGGGTGATTGCCAGTGACCAAAAATTTGGTCGTAGAACCAACGACCTTTTACATATCACAAAAAAGGTCGTTAATTTCAATTTACGACTGCCAGCTTTTGACTATCTGTTTTTGGTCAAAAAAAGGTCACAAATGGAAAACAATGACCATTCAGTGACCAATAGTGATGGTCGCAAGTTGATGTATTTCTTGTAGTGTTCGCATGCAAGGAAGTGCCTCCTTATTACGCACAAAAAAATGAATACCCCCCCGCTAGTTGGGACCCACCATAGTGGGAGGCTAACTTGTGGGCCTACTAAGTTGATGGGGACGGAGGGCTTTGTCAACTTAGTCAATATGAACGATTCTAGCTCTAGTGACCGTACGATGTCCATCCAACGGCCGTAGTGCTTCTTCAACCTCTAGTCTTCTTGCTCCAACCACCCAAACCAGCGCCGGTCGTGCTGCGTGCTCTTGCCTCCCGTGGCCGGCTGTGATGTCGTGGAGGCCTCACCGCCCACTACTACTCCCACCGCTGGCTAGGCCATCCATCTTCTCACCCACACCCCTGTTATTCTGCGGTGACGGCAGCCTCACACCGCAGCCGAACCAGTGAACCCTCATACTCCTCTCCACATGTGAATCCACTGTCGCGTCTTCCCCGGCTCCGCGTCGTCCCCTTCCTAGGCCTCACCGTCGTCCACCTCCCTGGTGCTTTCTGCGCGGCTTGGTCAACGTGGCCAAGGAACGACTTCCATCAGAAGAGTACTGTATGTGGAGAGGCTAACAGCTGGGGCCACGGCAGCCGCAAGGAATTGGTTCCTTATTACGCGCAAAATAATTATTCCTCGACCTGACTGCAGGGACCCATCGAACGGGCCACTGTATTTCGTGAAAAAACGTTTCCCCTGACTTCTGGGACCCACCGGCTACATCTTCGCATGCAAGGAAGTCCCGTCCATATTACGGGCAAAAAAACGATTCGCCCCCCTGACTGCTGGGACCCACCAGCTACATCTTCGCACGCAAGGAAGTGCCTGATAGTTGGGACCCACCTGGTCGAAGCATACATAGCGTTGTCATTCTAGTCGCAAACGTGTACGTACATACTAGTCCATGTAGACACCACATGTCGTAGTAGAGGCGCGCACGTAGCATGTACACGTACGTACAAAGGCCAGGGTGAAGAAAGTAAATACGGCCATGTACGTACGTACGGGCGGGGTCTCGAATGCCTACTCGCGCATATGTACGGCCAGGGCTCGTGTACATGGCTTGGTTGGAACGGAGAAACTGCGTCATCGTCATCTTCATGGGGAGGCAACAGAATGCGTCGTGTTCATCGGGAGGCAACAGAACGCGTGGGAGCCAACCGGCTTGGACGGAACAGCCGATGGAAACGAGGCCTGGCATACCGCAGAATGGAGGAAACGGCCTTGTGTTCGACCGGCCACGTTCGAAACGGGATCCTATTCATCGGGAGGGATCTGGCGTACCGCAAAACGGAGGAAACGGACTTCTGTTGGACCTCCTATGGTCAAAACGGGGTCCTATTGATCGGGAGGGGTCTGGCATACCGCAAGAAAAATGGAGGAAACGGACTTGTGTTGGAGCGCTACGGTCGATACAGTGGTCATGTTCATCGGGAGGGGTGTGGCATACTGCAAAACAGGACTCCACGAGATATTGTTCATCTCCACTATCGACCTCCTCCAGCCTCCACAGGCTACTGTTCATCCACAGTCGACCTCCTCCAGCCTCCACCTACGACTGTTCATCCACGGACTCCTGCTCATCCAGCCTCAACCGCGCACTACTCCACCGGTTACTGTTCAACTAGCCCTCTCCACGGGCAACTGTTCAACCACCCCTCCACGGGCTATTGTTCAACCAGCCCTCCACGGGGTCGTCCTATTCATCCAGCCCTCCACACCTCGCTCGGGTTCATTTGCAGCCCAACGCCGCGCACCCACGCGCTTACGGTATGAGAGAAACGTGCATCGCTCGGCCCCCAACCACCTGCTATAACCGGGAACTCCCCGAAATTTTCCTCGCCCTTGCTTCTACCACGGGTTTTTCCGTCATGGATGGCCCAAAGAATGTCATGCAGCTGCTTCTCTAGCCCGTCCAGGACGAAAAGCCCATTTTTTGTCATGATTTTTTGTCATAGAAGTAGGATCCCACCACATCTATGATGATACCGGGTTTTGTCACAATTATCGTCATAGAAGTGTCATAAGTATGACAAAAAAATCCGTTCGACCCAAAATGTCACGGATGTGTCTTTTTTTGTAGTGCAAGCGATTGTAGTACCCAGACATTCTGAGCACATGCTCATAGGCTGAGGTATTCTCCTCCATCTTGTAGGCAAAGTACTTGTCAGAGGTCTCATACCGCTCAACACAGGCATGAGTCTAAAATACCAATTTTAGCTCTTGGAACATCTCATATGCTCCGTGGTGTTCAAAACGTTTCTGAAGTCTCGGTTCTAAGCCGTAAAGCATGGTGCACTAAACTATTAAGTAGTCATCATACCGAGATTGCCAGACGTTCATAACCTTTGCATTTGCTCCTGCAATAGGTCTGTCACCTAGCGGTGCATTAAGGACATAATTCTTCTGTGCAGCAATGAGGATAATCCTCAGATCACGGACCTAGTCCGTATCATTGCTACTATCATCTTTCAACTTATTTTTCTCTAGGAACATATAAAAAATAAGGGAGCTATATCGCGAGCTATTGATCTACAACATAGATTTGTAAACACTATTAGGACTAAGTTCATGATAAATTAAGTTCAATTAATCAAATTTCTTAAGAACTCCCACTTAAATAGACATCTGTCAAGTCATCTAAGTGATACGTGATCCAAATCAACCAACCCATGTCCGATCATCACGTGAGATGGGTTAGTCATCAATGGTGAACATTCTATGTTGATCATATCTACTATATGATTCATGTTCGACCTTTCAGTCTCCAGTGTTCCAAGGCCATGTATGTATATGCTAGGCTTGTCAAGTTTAACCCTAGTCGCATGCGCAAGTCTTGCACCTGTTGTATGTGAACGTAGAGTCTATCACACCCAATCATCACGTGGTGTCTCAATAGGATGAACTGTCGCAACAGTGCATACTCAGTGAGAACACTTATACCTAAGGTATCATCTTATAATGCTACCATCATACTAAGCAAAACAAGATGCATAAAAGATAGACATCACATGCAATCAAAATATGTGACATGGTATGGCCATCATCATCTTGTGCTTTTGATCTCCATCTCCAAAGCATCGTCATGATTTCCATCATCACCGCCTCGACACCTTGATCTCCATCATTGCGTTGTGGTCGTCTCGCCAAATATTGCTTCTACAACTATCGCTAACGCATAGTGATAAAGTAAAGCAATTACATGGCGTTTGCATTTCATACAATAAAGAAAGGCTCCTGTCGGTTGCTGATAACTTTTACAAAACATGATCATCTCATACAATAACGTATATCACATCATGTCTTGACCATATCACATCACAACATGCCCTGAAAAAACAAGTTAGACGTCCTCTAATTTGTTGTTGCAAGTTTTACGTGGCTACTACGGGCTTCTAGCAAGAACCGTTCTTACCTATGCATCAAAACCACAATGGTGATTTATCAAGTTTACTATTTTAACCTTAAACAAGGACGTACTGACTGCAGTCAAATTCGATTCAACTAAAGTAGGAGAAACAGACAACCGCCAACGACCTTTATGCAAAACTAGTTGCATGTGTGTCGGTGGAACCGATCTCATGAACGTGGTCATGTAAGGTTGGTCCAGGCCGCTTCATCCAACAATACCACCGAATCAAAATAAGACATTGGTGGTAAGCAGTATGACGATCACCGCCCACAACTCTTTGTGTTCTATTCATGCATATCATCTACGCATAGACCTGGCCCGGATGCCACTGTTGGGGAACGTAGCATGCAATTTCAAAAACATTCCTACGCTCACGCAAGATCTATCTAGGAGATGCGTAGCAATGAGGGGGGAGTATGTCTACATACCCTCATAGACCGTAAGCAGAAGCGTTTCACAACGCAGTTGATGTAGTCGAACTTTCTTCGCGGTCCACTGATCGAGTATCGAATGTACGGCACCCTGAGTTCTGCACACGTTCAGCTCGGTGACGTCCCTCACCTTCTTGCTCCAGCAACACGTCGAGGTAGTAGATGAGTTCCGTCAGCACGACGGCATCGTGACGGTGATGGTGAAGTCATCTGCGTAGGACTTCGCCTAAGCAGTACGAAGATATGACCGTGGGAGTAAACGGTGGAGGGGGCGCCACACATGGCTAACAATTGATGTTATGTGCTAGGGGGCACCCCCCCATATATATAGGTGGAAGGGAGGGAGGAGCAGCCATAGGAGGTGCCCAAGTAGGAGGAATCCTACTTGGAGTCCCTCCCAAGCCCCCCCCGCCATATATAACCTAGGGGGAGGAAAGAGGGGGGGGGAGAGGGAAGGAAGTAGGAATCCTAATCCACACTTTCCTTGCCCTCCCCTCTTTCCTTATCCTCCTCATAGGGCTGGCCTCTATAGGGGCGCACCAGGGCTGGTGTGTTCCCTCACTTGGCCCATATGGCCCATATCTTTGCCGCGGGTGCCCGAAACTCCTTTCCGGTGTCCTAATACCATCGTCCTATATATCAATCTTTAGCTCTCGACCATTTTGAGACTCCTCGTCATGTCCATGACCCCATCCAGGACTCCGAACAACATATGGTCACCAAATCACATAACTCATATAAACTATATCGTCAATGAACGTTAAGCGTGCAGACCCTATGGGTTCGAGAACTATGTAAACATGATCGAGACATCTCTCCAGTCAATAACCAATAGTGGAACCTGGATGCCCATATTGGTTCTACATATTCTATGAAGATCTTTATCGGTCGAACCATCATGACAACATACGTAATTCCCTTTGTCCATCGGTATGTTACTTGCCCGAGATTCGATTGTCGGTATCTTCATACCTACTACAATTTCGTTACCGGTAAGTCTTGTTACTCCTTCCATAATACATCACCTCATGACCAACTCCTTAGTCGTTTGCTTGCAAGCTTATGATGTATATTACCGAGAGGGTCCAGAGATACCTCTCCGATACTCGGAGTGACAAATCCTAATCTCGATCTATGCCAACTCAAAAAACACCTTCGGATATACATGTAGAGCATATTTATAATCACCCAGTTACGTTCTAACATTTGATAGCACACAAGGCATTCCTCCGGCATCTAGGAGCTGCATAATCTCATAGTAGAAGGAATATGTATTTGACATGAAGACAGTAATAGCAATAAAACTGAACGATCATTATGCTAAGCTAACGGATGGCTTGTTCATCACATCATTCTCCTAATGATGTGATCCCGTTATCAAATGACAACTCATGTCCATGGTTAGGAAACCTTAACCATCTTTGACCAATAAGCTAGTCCAGTAGAAGCTCACTAGGGACACGGTGTTTGTTTCATGTATTAAGGTTTCTGATCAATACAATTCTAGCATGAATAATAAACTTTTATCATGAATAAGAAAATATAAAATTACAACTTTATTATTGCCTCTAGGGCATATTTCCTTCAGCAGTTCCACGGGGTCATTCGCGGGAAGAAAGCAAAATCGCTCAGGCAAATAGCCCTTGATGTCGTATTCGGGGTGAGAAAAACTTGAGGAAAGAGAGGTCAAAAAGTCTGTCGATTGGGTGGGTTACTTTTATTTATCTTCTCGTCAACCATCGAGGGGGCATGAGATCCCAAGAGAGAAAGGGGCTATTCGGAGCAGCATAGCCTGGCAGAGCCAGAGGAAGAAGTCTTGAGGTGGTGGACTTGCGGAGTGCCTATAACACCATCCTGGTTAGGCCCGCCTATGTATGATTCATGTCCAGACCATATTATGTGTACCTTAAACTTAAGATGCCAGGCCCGAATGGTGTGATCACCATCACAGGGAACATAAAGATAGATGAAGAGTGCATGCAGAAGGGCTCCCAGATTGCTGAGAAGTAGATGGCATTGGCGGAGTTGGACGAGTACAAGAAAGTGGTGGATTTGAGCAATCTGCTGAAGTCTAAGAAGGTGACTGTCGAATCCGCTTTCATGTCGGGTGGTGAAACAAATCAAGTCAACGTCCACCCGGAGGACCTGAATGCAGTGTTGACCAACATCTCTACAATGCTCGACAACAAATAGGTAGGCGAGCTCATCTAGTCCCTCCGTGAGAACTGGGACATTTTCGCATGGAAGCCTTCTCACATGCCGGGTGTTCCCAAGGAACTGGCTGAGCATCGACTCTGAGTCGACCCGAAGATGAAACCTGTCAAAGAGCACCTCTGACGTTCTTCCACCGAGAAGCGCAAGGCGATTGGTGAGGAGATCACGTGACTCTTAGCCACCAAGTTCATCCGAGAGGTGTACCACTCCAAGTGGCTCGCCAAAGTCATCATGGTTCCAGGAAGAATAACTCCCTCCGAATGTGCATTGACTTCAAGCACATCAATGGAACCTCCCGAAGGACCACTTTCCTCTAAATAGTGGACTCTACTAGGGATGTGAGCGCTTATTGTTTCTGGATGCATATTCCGGGTACCATTAGATCTGAATGTATGGTTTGAATGAAATAAAAACAACATTCATCACCACCATTCGGGTGTTTTTGTTATATCACGATGCCATACGGACTGAAAAATGTCAGGGCTACTTTCCAGGGCATGATTCAGAAATGCTTACAAAAGTAGATCAATCGGAACATGGAGGCCTACAAGGATGGCATCGTGGTCATGTCCAAGAAAGGTTTTGACCTCCTGCCATACCTCACTGAGACCTTCGCGAACCTATGCTGTTTCGGGATAAAGCTCAATATGGCTAAGTACACTTTAAGGTTTTGAGCCGGCAAGTTACTCGGTTTCCTTGTTTCCAAACATGGGATCGATGCTAGCCCCGAGAAGATCGGCTCTATAGTACGAATGAAACAACTAGAGCGTCTACACGACGTACATAAACCACGGGTTGTCTGACAGCCTTGAGCAGATTCATTTCATGACTCCGTGAGAAAGCACTGTCGCTTTACCGACTCATGAAGAAATCAGATAAGTTGGAGTGGACAAATGAAGCGCAAGCCGTGTTCCAGGAACTAAAAGCTTTGCTCTCCACCCAGTTGTTACTTGCTACTCCGAGCAACCAGGAGCCTCTGCTCTTGTACATCATGGCCACAAGCCAAGTAGTTAGCACGTACTCACGTCAAACATGAGGAGTAAGGAAAGGCCTTCAAGATCCAGGGGCCACTCTACTACATCTCTGAGGTCCTGAACCCTTCCAAGAAAAGGTACCCGCACTACCAGAAGTTGGTGTATGGGATCTACCTGACTGCGAAGAAGGTGGCTCACTATTTTCAAGAGCACTCAGTTATGCTGATCAGCGATGCTCCCCTGTCTGAAATCATGAACAACAGAGATGCCACAGGCTGAGTGGCTAAATGGGGCATATAGCTGTTGGGAAACGTTGCATGGAAAACAAAAAAATTCTATGCACATGCAATATCTATCCATGGAGATGCATAGCAACGAGAGGGGAGAGTGTGTCTATGTACCCTCGTAGACCGTAAGAGGAAGCGTTTGTTAACGCGGTTGATGTAGTCGAACTTCTTCGCGCTCCAATCGATCAAGTACGAAACGTACACCACCTCCACGTTCTGCACACGTTCAGCTCGGTAACGTCCTCCGCCTTCTTGATCCAGCAAGATGGCGAGGTAGTGTATGAGTTCCGCCAGCACGACGGTGTGGTGACAGTAATGGCTAAGTGATCTCCGCAAGGCTTTGCCTAAGCACTACAAAAATATGACCGAGGGTGTAAGCGGTGGAGGGGGCCGCTGCACACGGCTAAGCAATTGTTCTGGGTGTGCTAGGCGCCCCCTCCCACATATATATAGGTGGGAGGGAGAGGGGAGAGGCCAAGAGGCGCCCCAAGTAGTTCTGAATCCTACTTGGGCTCCTGCCCTTGGCCGCGCCCCCTGCCATATTTTTGGAAGGGGGAGGAAAGGTGGAAAAGGGAAGGAAGGGGGAGGCCGAATCCCCCCTTTCCTTTCCCCACTTGGGCGGCTGCCATGGGGGGTGCGCCAGCCCCTTGTGGGCTGGTGTGCTCCCCTCTTGTGGCCCAATAGGCCCACTAACCTCCTGGGGGTGTCCGGTACTCCGATGACTATCCGGTACACTCTGAAACACTTCCGGTATCCAGATACCATCGTCCTATATATCAATCTTTACCTCTCGGCCATTTCGAGACTCCTCGTCATGTCTGTGATCTCATCCGGGACTCTGAACAACATCCGGTCACCAAATCATATAACTCATATAACATTATATCATCAATGAACGTTAAGCGTGTGGACCCTACGGGTTCAAGAACTATGTAGACATGACTGAGACACCTCTCTGGTCAATAACCAATAGAGGAACCTGGATGCCCATATTCGCTCCTACATATTCTATGAAGATCTTTATCAGTCAAATTGTTATGACAACATACGTAATTCCTTTGTCCATCGATATGTTACTTGCCCGAGATTCGATCGTCGGTACCTTTGTACCTATTTCAATCTCGTTATGTAACACCCTGGTTTTTGGGCCTTTCCTTTTTCTTTTTGATTGATTGGCTTTTGCTCTGTTTTTATTTTTGGAGTGGATCTGTGGACTTGAAACCTAGGAGACCTTCATTTCTTCTCCTCCCAGGTGGCTTATCACTCTCAAATCTTTCCCAAGATCATGTCATTTCTATTCTAGCCCAACCCTAAAATTCTTTTCTAAGGAGTATTCCTTTTTCTATTAAAGGATTAGTCTTGTTTGCCCTAGGTCGAGGCAACCTATATTTCTATCACTCCCAAAATTCCCCTAAAAAACAAAGTGTTTGACACATGAAAAACAAAGGAAGTGAAAAAAGAGTTGGAGCGCATGCTAGATTGCCAATTAACACATGATTACATAGGGAAAAAAATCCTATAGCATTCTATCCTATGAATCAAATGACCAATGTAGAAAAATTATGAGGGAGGTCTCTCCAACAGTGTTCCTCGGCTCGCACCTAGCATCATGGTGGTCGAACTTGGAGTCATTCATCTAGTACACGTGGCATCTCAGATCTGGACACAAGGTGACGTACACCATCAAGGATAATGTTGTCCTCAAAGCCGAACATACACGGTCAAGGTCCACGGTCAAGGGGGTAAGGGCAGACGTGACCTCTTGCTGTGTCCGTGATTTGAAGCGGCACGCCGGACGAGGGCACCGCCCACTGCACTCCCAGTTGTACCCACCTCCTTACCGCATTCAAAAACCTACATTTACTAGCAAAATGCCCATGCGTTGCACGGAATATCAAGATGCATTTGTATGAGTAGTTTATCTTGTGGGAGAAAAGGATGAACGAGGGAAGACCTTATTTGCAAATGTGGAGAGGGGTGTGGGTATCTTTTTGCAAAATTGCCATAGTTTCCTTCCTATCATCAGATATAAATCGGACGGCCTATATTGTAGGATGGCAGGCACACCATCATCACCAACTCTATTTTTTATAAGAGTATGTTGGATTCCGGGCTCCGCAGACTCAAGAAAGGACCGAACTCAGGGGTGTGTGTGCGAAGAACTCAACCTCTCAAGCCGATCAACCCGCTGCTCTCACGACCTAGCTCGATGACCAGCAAGGAAATGGACACGGCGGTTTACCTAGGTCCAGGCCACCTTGCGGTGTAAAACCCTACTCCTGCTTTGTGGTGGATTAGCCTCGCAAGGGGCTAGGGATGAACAAGTACAAGGGGGAGAACAACCTCAGGAGGCTTGTTCTTGTGATGAGCTCTCGGGGATTCGATGAGTCGATCACCCGATGCCTCCTACGGTGGTGTCTAGGATATATTTATAGTGGCCTTGGTCCTCATCCCCCAAAACTTTAGCGAGAAGGGATCCCACAACAGCCAAATTTGGAAGGGGACAAGTAGTACACTCGATGCTGACGAAAGGTGGTTTTCGGCTACAAAGCTTCTAATCATGACATCATGGTGGGCTTGACGATGACATCCATCATGCCGTTCTGGCGATCCTGGTCTCGTTGCACGCAAATGGCAACCTTTGGCTGATTCCTTGGGACTCCGCACCTGCGCTTGCTTCCTATGCACCAAAGAGGAAACCTGCTGCTCTGCGCCCGCTGGCGCGCGCGTAGCCTTGGCCGTCATGGTTGATGTCATTTCGGCCTCATGAGGTGAGGCCTTGCATAGAAATCTCTGCTCCTCAGGAGGCTGCCTAAGGGGGTCACTCTTTCAGGAGGTCTTAATGTCGCCGGGCTCGCAACGCTTGGCCCCTCGCGAGGGTCTTGTCTTGCCATGGTTGAAGATGGGCCATACTAGGCCGCGGAGGAGCCACGCCGTGGGCTGCAGGTAGGCAAGTCTGGGTACCCCGGTTCCTAGAATGTCGACAGAAGCCCCTGGGCCCAAGGCGCGCTCGCAGTTGGCTTCGACGCGAAGCCAAAGGGCAAGTGTGGAATGCCGCAAGCCCTAATATCCCGTGGTCCGAGTCAACGCGTGGCGCTTGATAAGATGTGGGTGCTTGCTCTTCCCCATGCTGCCTCGGCAACCATCCGAGTTGACAACTACCCACTGCATGAAGAGGAAGCCATCATTACTCGAGATCGTGGGAAGCCGATGATTGACTTCCTTTCGGCTAGAAATGGGGGAGCGATCGGAGTCCCCTGCCCATCTTCGTCTTCTCGCCCCCTGGATTCTCCTTCTTCCTACTCCACCATCTTGCTAGAGCATCCATGGCGCCGACGAGGAGGTTCTCGGCCGCTGAGAAGGGAAAGGCCCCCAAGGAGGGGCCGGACTCGCCCCCGCCCAAGAGGGGCCGTCGTCGCCCTTGCAAGTATGCAGCAACACTAGCAGTGGCTCCCCGCGGGCGTGTGCACCCACTCTCAAAGGCTGGTGCTGCCTCCGATGGTCTTGTGGGTGCGTCTTCCTGCGGTGGAAGCCGCCGCAGTCAGCGGAGCTACTGTGAGGAGGCGAGGCGCGCGCTGGCCATTCGGCCACCATAGTCGCGGTCCTACTCGGACGACTCTCCCCCGGAGTTCGTGGTGTGGGCAGAGAAGCCTGCAGGCGCCTGGATCTGGCTCCCACGCTTCTTCACGAGCATGCTGCCGGCCAGGGGACCAGGTGGCTTCTGGCTTCAGGCCGATGGCTGCTGCAGCAAGGCCTCATGGGTGGAGGCCGAGGTCATGGCCACTAGCAACATGTTCCTGAACCGCGGGTGGCAGTCGTTTGCCCACACATGGGACCTGTGCGGGAGGTGCACCCTCCACTTTAGGTACAATGACGTCGCGACCCTCTATGTGAGGATCTTTGGGGAGGACGGCCCGCGTGTAGCATGCTGCCCGGAGAGCGACAACGATGATGACGACAAACGGAGAGGCAACATCGTCGCTGGTGATGACCTCGCCCTAGGCGATGGTCGTGCTGCCTCCAGCAGCAGTGGCTTCTCCTCCATGGAAAGCTCTAGCGACGATGACTCCGACGATCCGCCGCGTCGCCGAGCCTGGACCGGGAGGGGGGACGAGCTGCATCGCCGCCACACCCCGGTGAAGCGGGAGGAGGGCTCTAAGTGAGCCCGGGCGCTGCCGGAGCCGGTCCTCAGGAGTTGTCATCGATGAGCACCTGCTTTTGTTTTTTTCTCTTTCTGCTGCAAAAAAGAAGAAGTAGGGATCCCTACCAGGGCGTGTAATGGACTATGGTGCTTGCGCCGTTAAGTTATTATTTCTATGCCTCCTCCTGATACTCTCGTTGCCATTGATTGTGGTTGGGATAACTATCTTAGAGTTCCTGCGATGAACTTCTGTGAAGTGCGGTGACCCAGTGATCACCAGAATTCAGGAGGGGGGCTCCCGTAGTTGTGGAACTAGGAGGCCACAGAGGCGTAGTGCCTGCAAGCTCATTCGAGAGCGTCGTGCGAGGACAAATACGCCACAGGGCCAAGGACTGTGGCTTTGGCGAGGTGTGTTTGTGGGCAAGCCCGAAGCGTGCACACCTGCGCTTTGGCGAGGTGTGTTTGTGGGAAGCCTGAAGCGTGCACACCTGCCCAGCCCCTATGTGCGGGATGCGCGAGGAGGAGCGACGGGCAACTGCCACTCCTCATGAGGCAAGGCCTGAGGGAACGAGCGAGGCAAGAAGAAAAATACCCAACCCCCAAAGAGAGACGCTGAAACTCCAAATTCCATTCAAGAAGTCGCAAATCAGATACAGAAAGCAAGCAAAAGAATAGTCGCGTCTGGCACCTATACTAGTATTCTCACCAGCACGGAGCTAAGTCCCAAGGGCGACGCTCAGGAGACTTCGGTGCGTGTACAACCCCAACTCATGATTACGTGAGAGTGTCACGAGCGGAGACCTTCACACGCGAGGAGCCTTCTTTACGGGTAGAACATCCGGAGGTGCTGGATGTTCCAGGCATTCTGGATGGGGACCCCGTCCTACGTCCCTAGGTGCGCGGCCCCAGGCCTGGAGACATGGGCGATCTTGAACGAGCCCTCCCACATGGGGGAGAGCTTGTGAAGCCCTTCCCCGGAGAGCACCCGGCTCAGGACGAGGTCGCCCACCTCGAGGGTCCTAGAACGGATGTTGCGGCAGTGGTACCGCCGCAGCGCCTGCTGGTACCTCACAGCTTGGAGCGAGGCTTCGTGATGGGGTTCCTCACCCAACACAAGGTCCATCCCCAGCGAGGCGTCCTCGTGTGCCTCGTTGAATGCTAGGACCCGCAGGGAGTGATGCCTAACATCGTGAGGGAGGACCGCCTCAGCTCTGTAGACGAGGAAGAACAGGGTCTCACCTGTAGGCTTGGCCGCAGTGGTACGGATGGACCACAGCATGGATGGAAGCTCATCAAGCTAGCCTCTGCCACATGCCTCGAGCTTTTTCTTGAATCTCCCCTCCTTGAGGCCCTTCAAGACCTCGGCATTTGCATGCTCGGCCTGGCCATTACTCCATGGGTGCGCCACCAAAGCGTAGCATATCTACGTTCCAAGGTTAGCACAATATGTTTTAAAGAGGTTGCTCATGAACTGGGAGCTGTTGTCAGTGATGATGCGGTTGGGCACCCCAAAGCGGCTTACGAGGCCCTTGATGAACTTGACTGCAGATCCGGTCGGGATGGTGCGGATAGCTTCCACCTCCGCCGACTTGGTGAAGTTGTCAATGGCGACGTAGAGGTAGCGGTAGCCCCCGGGCGCTCGAGGAAATGGGCCCAAGATGTCCAACCCCCAGACTGTGAATGGCCACAAGAGCGGAATGGTATGGAGGCCCTGAATGGGCTAATGGATCTGTTTGGCATGGAATTGACAGGCTTCACAAGATCTTACCAATTCAGCGGTGTCGTTGAGCGCCGTGGGCCAGTAGAACCCATTGAGGGATGCCTTGCCTACGAGGGTGCGCGATGAGAAGTGATGCCCACAATCCCACCATGAATGTCAGTCAATAGCTCGCACCCCTGCTCCTTGGACATGCACCACAGGGAGACGTTGTTCGGGCTCCTCCAGTAGAGCTCGCCGTCCTGGATGCAGTACACGATGGCCTCATGGGCCACCCGCTCAGCGTCCTCTTCCTTCTCCGACAGGGTTCCCTGAAGTAGGTACACTTGAATTCCTCGGTCCTACACCCCTCCTGGGGCTCGAGCGTGAAGAGCAGATAGGCCCCTGAGGCCTGGCCACAGGTTGGGCGCCCGTGGTGGGTGCCATGGGAAGCTCCTCCTGAGGCAGCACCGGCTTGGCAACTGGGGAAACTACCGATGGCCTGAAGAGCCGCTCCTCGAAGACGCTAGGCTCCTGGGGGAGGCGTCAAGACACCCTCTTGGCGATGTCATCCTCCTCCTTGTTCGTGCCACGTGACACGTGCTGCAGTTCAAAACCTAAGAATTGCTTCTCAATTTTGCGTACCTCCTCAAGGTATGCCTCCATGTGCTCGTCCTTCGGCGTGTACTCCTTGTTGGAGGAGTTGATGAGGAGCTGGGAGTCTCCCCTGATGTTGAGGCGCCTGACCCCCAGGCCAACCACGGCCCCAAGCCTGGCGATCAGGCCCTCGAATTCGGCAATTTTGTTGGAGACCTTCTCGCCGTGCTGGAAGCAGAGCTGCACAACATAGTAGTGCTTGTCTTGGGTGGCGAGATGAGCATGGCTCTAGCCCCCGCGCCCTGGCGTGCGAATGCGCCATCGAATTACATGACCCAAACATTAGGTGCTTCGTCTCCTGGGACGAGGGAGTGGTTCTCACCCACTTCTTGGCTTGGTGCGTCAGTCCATTCAGCTACAAAGTCAATGAGGGTTGCGCCCTTCATGACCCGGGTGGTGCTAAATTCCAGCTGAAGCGCTTGCAACTCAATATTCCATTCGGTGACCCTTTCTGCAGTGTTGGGCCTCCGGAGCACCCTCTCCAGGGGGTAGTCTGAGATGACCTTGATTGGGTGACCTTGGAAGTAGTGGCGCAGCTTCCTGGAGGCGACAAGGAGCGCAAGGAGGAGCTTCTGCAGCATGGGGTAACATGCTCGCGTGTCACACAGCACGGTGCTGACGAAATAAACGGGGTGCTCGACGAGGGAGGAAGCGTCCACTGAGTCTTGTTCCTCTTGGGGCAATGGAGCCTTAGGAACCCCGTCCTCAAGGGGGCCACTGCTACCTCAGGGGCCCCGACCTCAGGAGCCCCATCTCCTGATGGTTCAGCCGCGGCCTCAGGTGCACCGTCCTGAGGTCGTGGCATCTTGGATGGGTGTGTGGTTCTGTGCCGCACACCCTTGGCTGCATGCTCCTCGCGGACCACCACCAGCACCACGCTGGCTGAGTGAGGCGTGGCAGCCAGGTAAAGCACTAGGGGCTCGAGAGGACGAGGTGCCACCATCACCGGTAGGCTAGTGAGGTACTTCTTGAGGTCTTGGGAAGCGGTGTCAGCCTCTGGAGTCCATTCGAACGGGCCCTTCCTCTTCATCAGTTTGAAGAAAGGGAGGGCGCGCTCGCCTAGCTTGGAGATGAAGCGCCTAAGCGAGATCATGCAGCCTGCCAGCTTCTACATTTCCTTGAGAGTTTGAGGCGGGCTCATCCTTTCTATCGCTTTGACCTTCTCTGAGTTGGCCTCAATTCATCTGTGCGACACCAGGAACCCCAGTAGCTTGCCAGATGGGACACCTAATACACACTTCTCAGGGTTAAGCCGCAACTCCACCTTGCGCAGGTTGGCGAACGTCTCCTCCAGATCTCCAACAAGGGTCCTTGCCTCCCGGGACTTGACCACTATGTCATCGACGTAAGCCTCTGCATTCCTCCCGAGCTGCTTGCCCAGGGCGATGTGCATCAGCCTCTGGAATGTTGCCCCAGCATTGCGCAACCCAAGTGGCATGCAAGTGTAGCATTACACCCCTCACAGGGTCAAGAAGGTCGTCTTCTCTACATCTTCCACCGCCATCTTGATTTGATGATAGCCTGAGAAGGCATCCAGGAAGCACAGTAGGTCGCACTCGGCGGTGGAGTCGACGATCTGGTCGATGCGCGGAAGAGGAAACGGTTCCTGAGGGCAAGCTTTGTTCAGGCTCGTGAAGTCAACGCACATGCGCTCTTTCCCGCCCTTCTTGGGGACAATGACTGGGTTCGCCAACCACTCTGGGTGCCGCACTTCCCGGATGACACCATCCTCCTGAAGTTTGTGGGTCTCCTGGACGATGAATGACTGCTTCTTCGGGGCTTGCCATTGTGCCTTCTGCTTCACGGGCGTGCGTGGGGGCACACCATGAGGTGGTGCTCGATTAACCCCCACAGAATGCCTACCAGGTTTGTTGCTTGCCATGCAAATACATCCTTGTTCGCACGGAGGAAGCTGACCAACGCTTCCTCCTGGTCTCGGGGGAGGCCAGCACCTAGAGTGAAGGAAGCTCCTGACCCTCCATCTTCATCGACCGGTACTTGCTTCATCTCGACCCGTTCATGGGAGAACAACGACTTCTTCTTCGCCGGGGCAGCCCCCGGGCTCTCCGGAATGCTCCCCGCTTTTGGCGGCGCGACCGCCGCGGCCTTGAAGCTGAGCCTAAGGGCCATGAGTGCATCCTCAATGTCTCCCGCCACTGTAAGGACGCCACTGCTTCCTAGCAGCTTCATGATGTTGTAGCCAGGATGAGTCGCCGCCATGAACTTGGCGAGGGCCGGGTACCCGAGGATGGCATTGTACGGGAGCCCGATGCGCGCGACGTCGAAGTTGATGAGCTCGATGCGGTAGTTGTCGCGCGTTCCAAAGGTCACAGGGAGGCGAATCTGCCCTGCCGGGCATGTGGAGCCGCCGACCACTCCGAAAAATGGTTTGGTGTGGAGGAGCCGGTCATGAGGCACGTGGAGCAGGCCAAACACCTCCACGGAGAGGACACTGAGGCCGGCTGAGGGAGTCGTGGACTAAGGGGTCCTTGGGGAGTCAACCTATGTGACATGGGCCGGACTAACAGGTCGTGAAGATACAAGATAGAAGGACCTCCCCCGTGTCTGGATGGGACTCTCCTTTGCGTGGATGTCAAGCTTGGCGTTCGGATCATGTACCTTCCTTTCTCCGTAACCGACTTTGTACAACCCTAGATCCCTCTAGTGTCTATATAAACTAGAGGGTTTAGTCCATAGGGGGAATCACAATCATACAGGCTAGACATCTAGGGTTTAGCCACTATGATCTCGAGGTAGATCAACTCTTCTAACCCCTATACTCATCAAAGTCAATCAAGAAGGAAGTAGGGTATTACCTCCATTAAGAGGGCCTGAACCTGGGTACACATCATGTCCCCTGCCTCCTTGTTACCTTCGATCCTTAGATGCACAGTTCGGGGGGCCCTACCCGAGATCTGCCGGTTTTGACACCGAAAGGTGCTTTCATTGAGAGTTCCACTTTGTCAACACCAGAAGGCTTGATGGCTCCATCAACCATCCATAAAAATTCTTCCCTGAGGGAGACTTTTCTCCCGGCCAAATCTTCGTATTCGGTGGCTTCGCACTGCGTGCCAATTTGATTGGCCATCTGGAGCAGATCAACAGCTATGCACCTGGTCATTGGATTAGGTTTGGAAACCTAAACTATGTCGCTGATATCCAAGGAGACATGATATTCCAAGGGTTTGTGGCCTCAACCGCAGCTCTGGCCTTGGATCCGGAACTCCTCGTCGAGTCCGAAAACGGGAGTTTAGAGCCTGCCAGACTCTCCACAGCTATAGAGCTCAACACCGGAGATACGAAGGGGATCGTTTCAACAGCCGGCCCAGAGCCACTCCAGGCTCCCTCCATCCTCATCGAGCCAGACTCACCTCCGTGCCTTAGCTTCGAACTCTCGAGGTCCGTGTCATATGATCTTGGCCAGGGAATTCCTGTCCTGCCCCGCTCCACGGATTCGCGCTTCCCTGACCAGACCCCACTCTTAAATGAGGCTCTGGACTTAATGCGATCTCTCGCCATTATAGAAGGATCGCTGCCGAACTATGCCCAGCCCGCACCAGGGGCTGAGAGCGGGAATTTTAGTCCCACCCACTACCCACTCCATAGCCACTATCAAAGACTTAACCGACATGCTTGATTATGCTTCCGAAGACATCGATGGCATGGACGACGATGCCGAAGAAGAACAAAGCTAGAACCCGCTGCTTACCAGACGCTGGACGACTACTTCCACATATGACGTATATATGGTGGACACACCCAAAGAGGATGACGACAAAGGTGGGAAGGACCCAGTCGAGGATAATTCTCTTGTGGAACCACCAAAGCGTCGTTGTCAGTGGCGCTGCTCTAAACCGCGTCAAGAAAAAGACAGCAATAC
Organism: Triticum dicoccoides; assembly: GCF_002162155.2. NCBI lineage: Eukaryota > Viridiplantae > Streptophyta > Magnoliopsida > Poales > Poaceae > Triticum > Triticum dicoccoides. Next base: position 161,763,829 of record NC_041391.1, read on the forward strand.
CGGCCGGAGACAACAATACTCCGGATAACACCGAAGACCAACAAGCCCCTATCAAATCATAATCCGAACATGATGAGTGGAGGGGCAAGTCAACCCCGGCGATCCCATCGGGAACGAGGGCTCGGAGGATGGTAGTTACGTACCGATCTCCGAAGAAGATGAGAGCCTCGGTGATGAAGAATTCATCGTGCCAGAGGAACCCTTTGAACAAGAGCGCTTTAAGCGCCGGCTAATAGCCATGACAAGAAGCCTGAAAAAGAAACAACATCAGCTTCAAGCTGATCAGGATCTGCTCAATGACAGATGGACTGATGTTCTGGCAGCCGAGGAATACGGCCTCGAACACCCAGCCAAGAGCTACCCGAAGCGTAAGCTGCTACCCCAATTTGACAACGAGGCCCCAGAGCCTATACCGCCCACGCGTAATGTGGCCGACGGAGCTGACCAACCACCATATGGTCGGGACAGAGCGGCAACTCAAGCCGAACACCTGCCCACACCACCCTATCGTAAAGGTAGAGAGACATCGGCTGCAGGATACACTTACGACCTACGACAGGACCTGGATAATAGAGCCGGTCAGACCAGATCCATATATGGATCAAGGGGGCGGGCCCCAGCGCGAGAAGATGGCCATCAAACCTGGCGAGACAAGCACAACTCAACCAGGGCTAAAAACCGCATACGGACTCCATCCGAACTGCGTCGGGATGTGGCCCGATATAGAGGCGCCGCACACCCCCTATGCTTCACTAATGAGATAATGGAGCACCAGTTCCCAGAAGGGTTTAAACCCATGAACATCAAATCATACGATGGCACAACAAACCCCACAGTATGTATTAAAGATTTTATTCTCCACATTCACATGGCTCGCGGTGATGATGTACATGCCATCAAATACCTCCCTCTCAAACTTAAGGGACCAGCCCGGCACTGGTTAAACAGTCTCCCAGAAAACTCTCTTGGAATCTAGGAAGACCTAGAGGATGCCTTTAGAGACAACTTCCAGGGCACTTATATCCGACTTCTAAACACTGATGACCTTAGCCACATAGTCCAGCAGCCCGGAGAGTCAGCCAGAAAATTCTAGACACGGTTCCTAATCAAAAAGAACCAAATTGTTGATTGTCCGGATGCTGAGGCTCTAGCATCCTTCAAACATAGCATCCACGATGAATGGCTTACCCGACACCTTGGTCAAGAAAAGACAAAGTCCATGCCAGCCCTCACATCGCTCATGACCCGCTTTTGCGCAGGTGAAGATAGCTGGCTTGCCCATAGCAGCAACAGGACCAGCGATCCTGGCACCTCTGAAGCAAGGAACAGAAACGGCAAGCCCTGACGCAACAAAAACAAATGTTGGAGCAACACTGATAATGCCGAAGACATGACGGTCAACGCCGGATTCAATGCCTCCAAACCCGGTCAGCAGAAGAGGCCATTTAAAAGAAACAAAGATGGTTCATCTAGTCTGGACCGAATACTCGATCGACCTTGCCAGATTTACGGCACCCCTGACAAGCCTGCCAACCATACCAACAGAAGTTGTTGGGTCTTTAAGTAGGCCGGTAAGTTAAACACCAAACACACGGGGAAAGGGTCGCCCAACAAGGATGACGACGAGGAGCCCCGCCCACCGAACACAGGGGGACAAAA
>NC_041391.1:161765764-161897472 GCF_002162155.2 Triticum dicoccoides
CCGAAGTCAAAATGGTGAACATGATATACGCTACTCCCATCCCCAAAAGGGAACGCAAGTTTGCGCTAAAGGACGTCTATGCGATAGAGCCATTTGCTCCAAATTCAACCCATGGTCAGCATGCCTGATCACCTTTGATTGCAGGGACCATCCGACCAGCATCTGTCATGGAGGTTCAGCTGCATTGGTCCTCGATCCAATCATCGATGGATTCCACCTCGTGAGAGTCCACATGGATCACGGCAGCAGTCTTAACCTGCTCTATCAGGATTCAATCTGGAAAATGGGTATTGACTCATCAAGAATCAAGCCCACCAAAACTACCTTTAAAGGAGTAATACCTGGTGTCGAAGCCCACTGCACGGGCTCAATCACATTGGAAGTTGTCTTCGATATCGTCCCTTTTCGTAGTGGGTATCATGCACTGCTCGGACGAACTACATTTGCCCATTTCAATGTGGTCCCGCACTAAACTTATCTAAAGCTCAAAATGCTAGGACCACGCGGTGTTATAACAGTCCATGGAAACATCGATCGTTTCCTCCATACTGAGGAACACATCGCGGCCCTCGTAGCGAAAGTGCAAGTCGGCCTTATCAAGCCGAACTCCACATCGGCAGTCAAGCTACCGGACCCTGTCAAACGAGTCTGGACTACCCCGCTGAATGATAGTCCAACTCGTCAGGAGCTCGATTAGCAACCCGACCTCTGTCTTCGCCGGTACCAAGCAGCAGCGTATGTACCGTGTGCTCATAACTATGCACTAAAAATACCATGGGCGACGACGGAGGCATATCAAGGATAAAGTCCACAATACGGCTGAACCGTACCTGGGCCCCCATCTATCTTTTTTACCTTGCTTTTTCTTTTCAGGTTCTTTACAACCCACATCACCCTTTTTATGGTGTCAAGGGCCCTTTTTTTGGCCCCTTATGAAAACTCATTCATTAATCCTCTCAAAGGTTCACACACCAAGGCGAAAAGAAGCGCAGATGTATGGCGGAGTACCTAAAGGATCTTTCAAGATCACCTCCTCCCCTTTTTCTGGTACATGTATGATGTCTACTACACAACCTTCTTCTTATAGACGTTGTTGGGCCTGCAAGTGCATAGGTTTGTAGGATAGTAGCAAATTTCCCTCAAGTGGATGACCTAAGGTTTATCAATCCGTAGGAGGCGTAGGATGAAGATGTGTCTCTCTCAAACAACCCTGCAACCAAATAAAAAAGAGTCTCTTGTGTCCCCAACACACCCAATACAATGGTAAATTGTATAGGTGCACTAGTTCAGTGAAGAGATGGTGATACAAATGCAATATGGATGGTAGATAAAAGTTTTTGTAATCTGAAATAAAAAAACAGCAAGGTAGCGAGCAGTAAAAGTGGGCGTAAACGGTATTGCAATGGTAGGAAACAAGGCCTAGGGTTCATACTTTCACTAGTGCAAGTTCTCTCAACAATAATAACATAGATAGATCATATAACAAGCCCTCAACATGCAATAAAGAGTCACTCCAAAGCCACTAATAGCGGAGAACAAACGTAGAGATTATGGTAGGGTACGAAACCACCTCAAAGTTATTCTTTCGGATCGATCTATAAAAGATTTCGTACTAGAATAACACCTTAAGACACAAATCAACCAAAACCCTAATGTCACCTGGATACTCCATTGTCACCTCAAGTATCCGTGGGCATGATTATACGATATGCGCCACACAATCTTAGATTCATCCAACCAACATAAAAGTACTTCAAAGAGTGCCCCAAAGTTTCTACCAGAGAGTCAAGAACGTGTGCCAACCCCTATGCATAGGTTCCCAATGTCACGAAACCCGCAAGTTGATCACCAAGACGTACATCAAGTGTTCTCATAAAAGACTCAATCCGATAAGATAACTTCAAAGGGGAAACTCAATTCATCACAAGAGAGTAGAGGGGGAGAAACATCATAAGATCCAACTACAATAGCAAAGCTCGGGATACATCAAGACCGTGCCATAGAGGGAACACGAGAGAGAACACGAGAGAGAGGGAGATCAAACACATAGCTACTGGTACATACCCTCAGCCCCGAGGGTGAACTACTCCCTCCTCATCATGGATAGCGCCGGGATGATGAAGATGGCCACCGGTGATGGGATCCCCCTCCGGCAGGGTGCCGGAACGGGCTCCCGAGAGGTTTTTGGTGGCTACAGAGGCTTGCGGCGGTGGAACTCCGATCTATCTTCTGTTTTGGAAGTTTTAGGGTACATAGGTATATATGGGTGGAAGGGGTACGTCGGTGGACCTCCGGGGTGCTCACGAGGCAGGGGGCGCGCCCTAGGGGGGTGGGCGCGCCCCCACCCTCGTGGGCAGCCCGGGACTCCCCTGACGTGCACTCCAAGTCTATCAGGTTGCTTTCCTTCCAAAAATAACTTCTCTAGTTGATTTCGTTCCGTTTTGACTCCGTCTGATTTTCCTTTTCCTCGAAAGACTGAAATAGGCATAAAACAGCAAATCTGGGCTGGGTCTTCGGTTAATAGGTTAGTCCCAAAAATAATATAAAAGTGGATAATAAAGCCCAATATTGGCTAAAACAGTAGATAAAGTAGCATGGAGCAATCATAAATTATAGATATGTTGGAGACATATCAATGTACACAGCTTTCCTTTTCACTCGGCATGTAAAATAGCCTTGATGCTTATAGCATTATCTATACAAATACGTTTTGACGTATCAATCAAACTATAATGGAAACTATACGTTTTGACGTATCAATCAAATTATTTGGTACTGGCTTATTTGTATTTTTTTATTTTTTTGTCATCTGATTGTCATGTACACCTCGGCACGACCTAAATCGCCAGGGGCCCTATTTAGCCGTGTACATTTCTTAAATTTACCCTAGGTCCGAGCACTTTCACAAGTGCAATTCGGCGTCCCGAATTTACCATTATATGCATCGGCTCCGAATCATGTCTTGGGTTAATAGTTGGGTTGCCCGGCTCATGTGGTTACTACCTTACGTTCCGATTGTTCGGCTAAGGAAGTAAAGGGAGAACTACTGCGATTGTGTTTCCGGTTAGCCGAATAAACACCTCAGTAGAGAAAGCCTAAAACTGACTGTTATGATGCAGCGAGAGATGGTCAGCTATTCGGTGACTCAGTATAAATCTCTTACGATTTTTCCGTGTCACACGGAGGACTGGTTTTTACCTGGACAAGCGTCTACAGCACTCAAGTTTGGATCATCAAACAATACTAGGGGCTGCGCCTACAATCTTATTGTCAAACTCCTATGGCTAAGTGAGAATGATAGAGACACATAAGTCTGATTGCCTGGTTCGCCGCACTAGCACCTCCTTCAAGGACCAAGTTGTTGGGATAAGTGTGTTTTTGTGCTATTTTAAACACCCCCGTAGTATCTACGTGAGGGGTTGTCGGATGCGATTCCTCATGTAATAGTTATAACATAGGGTGACACAGAACTAGCTCCAGTTCATCAATGTAATGTAGGCATGTATTCCGTATATAGTCCTACGTGCTTATGGAAAAGAACTTGCATGACATCTTTTGTCCTACCCTCCCGTGGTAGCAGGGTCCTAGCGGAAACTAAGGGATATTAAGGCCTCCTTTTGATAGAGAACTGGAACAAAGCATTAACACATAGTGAATACATGAACTCCTCAAACTATGATCATCACCGAGAAGTATCCCGATTATTGTCACTTCGGGGTTGTCGGATCATAACACATAATAGGTGACTATAGACTTGCAAGATAGGATCAAGAACACACATATATTCATGAAAACATAATAGGTTCAGATCTGAAATCATGGAACTCGGGCCCTAGTGACAAGCATTAAGCATAGCAAAGTCATAGCAACATCAATCTTAGAACATAGTGGATACTAAGGATCAAACCCTAACAAAACTAACTTGATTACATGGTAAATCTCATCCAACCCATCACCGTCCAGCAAGCCTACGATGGAATTACTCACGCACGGCGGTGAGCATCATCAAATTGGTGATGGAGGATGGTTGATGATGACGACGGCGATGAATCCCCCTCTCCGGAGCCCCGAACGGACTCCAGATCAACCCTCCTGAGAGAGATTAGGGATTGGCGGCGGCTCCGTATCGTAAAACGTGATGAAACTTTCTCTCTGATTTTTTTCTCCGCGAAACGGAATATATAGAGTTGGAGTTGTGGTCGGTGGAGCCTCAGGGGGCCCACGATATAGGGGGCGCGCCCAGGGGGTGGGTGCTCCCCCCACCCTCGTGGATAGGGTGTGGCCCCCCTGGTCTTGATTCTTTCGCCAGTATTTTTTATATTTTCCAAAACTTGCCTCCATGGATTTTTAGGTCATTCCGAGAACTTTTGTTTTCTACACATAAAACAACATCATGATAGTTCTGCTGAAAACAGTGTCAGTCCGGGTTAGTTTCATTCAAATCATGCAAGTTAGAGTCCAAAACAAGGGCAAAAGTGTTTGGAAAAGTAGATACATCGGAGACGTATCAACTCCCCCAAGCTTAAACCTTTGGTTGTCCTCAAGCAATTCAGTTGATGAACTGAAAGTGATAAAGAAAAACTTTTACAAACTCTATTTGCTCTTGTTGTAAACATGTAAAGCCAGCATTCAAGTTTCAGTAAGTATTATGAACTAACCATACTCACAATAACACTTAGGTCTCACAGTTACTCATATCAATGGCATAATCAGCTAGCGAGCCATAATAATACAACTCGGATGACAACACTTTCTCAAAACAATCATAATATGATATAACAAAATGGTATCTCGCTAACCCTTTCTGAGACTGCAAAACATAAATGCATAGCACCTTTAAAGATCAAGGACTGACTAAACATTGTAATTCATGGTAAAAGAGATCCAGTCAAGTCATACCCAATATAAACCAATAGTAATGAATGCAAATGACAGTGTGCTCTCCAGCGGGTGCTTTTTAATAAGAAGGTGATGACTCAACATAGAAGTAAATAGATAGGCCCTTCGCAGAGGGAAGCAGGGATTTGTAGCGGTGCCAGAGCTCGATTTGAAAATAGAGATGAATAACATTTTGAGCGGCATACTTTCACTGTCAACGCAACAACTATGAGATGGCTATATCTTCCATACTACATGCATTATAGGCAGTTCCCAAACAGAATGGTAAAAGTTTATACTCCCCCACCACCAACAAGCATCAATCCATGGCTTGCTCGAAACAACGAGTGCCTCCAACTAACAACAGCCCTGGGGGAGTTTTGTTTAATTATATTGATTTGCTTTGATCTTTTTGGATCATGGGACTGGGCATCCCGGTTACCGGCCCTTTCTTGTGAATGAGGAGCGAAGTCCACTCCTCTTGAGAATAACCCACCTAGCATGGAAGATATAGGCAGCCATAGTTGAAACATGAGCTGCTCGAGCATACAAAACAGAATTTCATTTGAAGGTTTGGAGTTTGGCACATACAAATTTACTTGGAACGGTAGGTAAATGCCGCATATATGAAGGTATGGTGGACTCATTGGAATAACTTTGGGGTTTAAGGAGTTCGGATGCACAAGCAGTATTCCCGCTTAGTAAAGGTGAAGGCTAGCAGAAGACTGGGAAGCGACCAACTGAGAGAGCGACAACAGTCATAAACATGCATTAAAATTAATTCACAGCGAGTACAAGCATGAGTATGATATAATCCACCATGAACATAAATATCGTGAAGGCTATGTTGATTTGTTTCAACTACATGCGTGAACATGTGCCAAGTCGAGTCACTCAATTCATTCAAAGGAGGATACCATCCCATCATACCACATCATAATCATTCTAATAGCATGTTGGCACGCAAGGTAAACCATTATAACTCATAGCTAATCAAGCATGGCACAAGCAACTATAATTTCTAAATGTCATTGCAAATATGTTTACTTCATAATAAGCTGAATCAGGAACGATGAACTCATCATATTTACAAAAACAAGAGAGGTCGAGTTCATACCAGCTTCTCTCATCTCAATCAGTCCCTCATATATCGTCATTATTGCCTTTCACTTGCACGACCGAACGATGTGTATAATAATAATAGTGCACGTGCATTGGACTAAGCTGGAATCTGCAAGCATTCAACTCAAGAGGGAAGACAAAGTAATATGAGCTCTAAGTTAAATAAACAATCATGCATATGAGAGCCACTAAACATTTTCAATATGGTTTTCTACTCTCGACCCCCAAAGGAAAGAAAAGAAAATAAAACTATTTACACGGGAAATCTCCCAACAAGTAAAAGAAGAACGAGAAATTTTTTTGGGTTTTCATTTTAATTTCTACTAAAAGCATGGAAATTAAACTAACTAATTTTTTTTAGTTTTTCTTAAGGTTTATCAAACTCACAAGAAGAAAGCTAGAAAAAGAAAATTAAACTAGCATGGATAATACAATGAAAGAGTATGAGCACCGACGACTAGAATAGTGTGTGAACATGAATGTAAAGTTGGTGAGAAATACGTACTCCCCCAAGCTTAGGCTTTTGGCCTAAGTTGGTCTAATGCCAAGGGCAGCCTGGCTGATATCCGTAGTTGTAACTGAGATGCAGTAGCAAATGCCTCCTGAGTTGCGGCATGCTGGCGAGCCGCCTCCGCTCTCCCCTCGTGTTCAGCTGCTTCCTCCCTGGTAACAACATATCTTCCTTTTGCCTGGTAATCAAAAAGGAAAGGAGCAGGAAGAGTAACATGTACAACGCTACGTTTGTCAAAGATTAGTCGATACTGGAGGAATTGTTCATTCCTCTTAGGAAAATGATGTTGGACCATAGCGTCATAATCTAAATAAGCAGGAGGCAACATCATATCCCCCTCTCGTGGGGCTATACCAAGATAATTTGCCACATGGGTCGCATAAATTCCTCCAAATAAATCTCCAGCTCTACCATTATTATGCAACCTACGTGCAACTATTGCCCCCAAGTTATAATCTTTATAACCTAACACGGCACTCTTGAGGACACAAAGATCAGGGACACACATATGACATGCTTCATCTTTACCGTTAATGCATCTACCAACAAGAGCAAAATAATGTATAGCAGGAAAATGAATGCTCCCTATGGTAGCTTGTGCTATGTCCCTAGATTCTCCCACAATAATACTAGCAAGAAAATCTCTAAATTCAGATTTGTGGGGATCATTAATATTACCCCACTGCGGAAGTTTGCAAGCAGTTGTAAAATCCTCTAAGTCCATGGTATAAGATGTATCATAGATATCAAATAAGACACTTGGAGAATTACATGTACATTTATATTTAAACCTTTGCACAAATGAATCAGTTAATTGATAGTACTGAGGACACTTATCTTGTAAGAAGTCCTCCAGATCGGCATTACGCACATACGCGTCAAATTCCTCCTTAAAGCCTGCTTCGACCATAAAATCGTCGGATGGCCACTCACAAGCTCATACTTCTGCGTCCCTCGGTAGTTCATCGTCTTGCTCACGTATAGCAATCCTGGGTCCTTTCTTTACTGAGGAACCACCTTGGTACATTCTCCTACACATATTTCTGAAAATTTCTGAAATTTTAGTAACTCCAAAATAAAAGTGAATAAAACTAAATAAGATTGATAGCAACTACTCCTACAAGTGCCTAAAGCCTATATCATGCATTAGAATTACGTGGGACCTCATAAATTTAACATGCAAGCTCAAGAACATGGTCACCTATGCAGTAAAAATTTGCAATGAATAAAGAACTAGAACAAAAACTAATTGGAGCAATGGAGGAGTCACATATCAAGCAAAAATCTCCCAAAGCAGTTTTGTGTCTGGAGCTTTGAGCAAGGAGATCAAAAGTCGCAGCAAAATGAGCTAGAACTCGTGCTTGAGCTGGATGGGGATTTTTTTGGGAAGAAGATGGAGTGTGTGGGTGCTGGCATAAGTGGAGGGGGCCCACTAGGGGGCCACGAGACAGGGGGCGCGCCTAGGGGGTGTGGGCGCGCCCTCCACTCTCATGGCCTGGTGCTTGCCCCTCCTGCAGTGTTTTTAGTGCCTAAAATCCTCAAGTATTCCACAAAAAATCATACTAAATTTGCAGGGCATTTGGAGAACTTTTATTTTCAGGATATTTTTTTATTGCACGGATAATTCAGAAAACAGACAGATAATACTATTTTTTCTTTATTTTTTCTAAATAACAGAAAGTAAAAAGAGGGTACAGAAGGTTGTGCCTTCTAGTTTCATCCATCTCATGATCATCAAAATGAATCCACTAACAAGGTTGATCAAGTCTTGTTAACAAACTCATTCCGAATAACACGGAACCGGAGAAATTTCGAATAACACTAAGTTACCTCAACGGGGATATGAACATCCCCAACGATAAGAATATCATACTTTTTCTTGAAAGTAGGGAGAGGAAATTCAAAACCTCCAATAATGATAGTTGGAACTTTTCCAATAGAATTGATGCTATGAACTTGAGATTGGTTCCTTGGAAAGTGTACCGTATGCTCATTACCATTAACATGAAAAGTGGCATTGCCTTTGTTGCAATCAATAACAGCCCCTGCAGTATTCAAAAAGGGTCTACCAAGGATAATCGACATACTATCGTCCTCGGGAGTATCAAGAATAACAAAGTCCGTTAAGATAGTGACATTTGCAACCACAATAGGCACATCCTCACAAATACCGACAGGTATAGCAGTTGATTTATCAGCCATTTGCAAAGATATTTCAGTAGGTGTCAACTTATTCAATTCAAGTCTACGATATAAAGAGAGAGGCATAACACTAACACCGGCTCCAAGATCACATGAAGCAGTTTTAACATAGTTTCTTTCAATGGAGCATGGTATAGTTGGTACCCCGGGGTATCCAAGTTACTTTGGTATTCCACCTTTAAAAGTGTAATTAGCAAGCATGGTGGAAATTTCAGCTTCCGGTATCTTTCTTTTGTTTGTAATGATATCCTTCATATATTTAGCATAAGGGTTTACTTTAAGCATATCAGTTAAGCGCATATGTAAGAAGATAGGTCTAATCATTTCAGAAAAGCGCTCAAAATCCTCATCATCCTTTGTCTTGGATGGTTTAGGAGGAAAGGGCATGGGTTTCTGAACCCATGGTTCTCTTTCCGTACCGTGCTTCCTAGCAACAAAATCTCTCTTATCATAATGTTGATTCTTTGATTGTGGGTTATCAAGATCAACAACAGGTTCAACCTCTACTTCATTGGTATTGCTAGGTTGAGCATCAAGATGAACATTATCATTAACGTTATCACTAGGTTCATGTTCATCACCTGATTGTGTTTCAGCATCAGAAATAGAAATATCATTGGGATTCTTAGGTGTGTCTACAACAGGTTCACTAGAAGCATGCAAAGTCCTATCATTTTTCTTTTTCTTCTTTCCAGAAGAACTAGGTGCCTCTAAATTATTTCTCTGAGAATCCTGCTCGATTCTCTTAGGGTGGCCTTCAGGATACAAAGGTTCCTGAGTCATTCTACCAGTTCTAATAGCCACTCTAACAGCAAAATCATGTTTATTATTTAATTCATCGAGCAAATAACTTTGAGCTTTAACTACTTGTTCAGCTTGAGTGGTAACCATAGAAGCATATTTGCTAATGAGTTTAAGTTCACCTTTAACTCTAGCCATATAATCACTCAAGCGTCCTATCTTGAAAGAATTATTCTTTAATTCTCTACCAACATAAGCATTAAAACTTTCTTGTCTAGCCATAAAGTCATCAAATTCATCTAAGCATGGGCTATGAAATTTAGTAGACGGGATTTCAACTTTATCATATCTATAGAGAGAATTTACCTTTACTACCTGTGTCGGGTTGTCAGGACAATGTGTTTCTTCAACAGGCGATATATTAAGACCATGTATTTCTTCAATAGGAGGTAAATTCTTAACATCTTCAGCTTTAATGCCCCTTTCTTTCATTGATTTCTTTGCCTCTTGCATATCTTCAGGACTGAGAAATAGAACACCTCTCTTCTTAGGAGTAGGTTTAGGAATAGGCTCAGGAGTTGGCTCAATTGGTTTAGGAATTGCCTTAGGAATTGGCTCAGGAAGAGTCCAATTATTTTCTTTAGTCAACATATTATTCAATAGTAATTCAGCTTGGTTGACTGTTCTTTCTCCCTGAAAACACAACCAGCACAACTATCCAAGTAGTCTTTGGAAGCATCGGTTAGTCCATTATAAAAGATATCAAATATTTCATTTTTCTTAAGAGGATGATCAGGCAAAGCATTAAGTAATAGGAGAAGCCTTCCCCAAGCTTGTGGGAGACTCTCTTCTTTGATTTGCACAAAATTATATATTTCCCGCAAGGCAGCTTGTTTCTTATGAGCAGGAAAATATTTAGCAGAGAAGTAATAAATCATATCCTAGGGACTACGCACATAACCAGGATCAAGGGAATTAAACCAAGTCTTAGCATCACCCTTTAATGAGAACGGAAATATCTTAACGATATAATAATAGCGAGACTTCTCATCATTAGTAAATGGGGTGGCTATATCATTTAACTTGGTAAGATGTGCCACAACAGTTTCAGATTCAAGACCATAAAAAGGATCAGATTCAACCAAAGTAATAATCTCAGGATCAATAGAGAATTCATAATCCTTATTAGTAACACAGATAGGTGAAGTAGCAAAAGCAGGGTCAGGTTTCATTCTAGCATTAAGAGATTGCTGCTTCCATTTAGCTAATAACTTTTTAAGATCATATCTATCTTTACAAGCAAAGATAGCTCTAGCAGCTTCCTCTTCCATAACATAACCCTCAGGAACTACATGTAATTCATAATCAGGGGGAGAACTTTCATCATCACTATCATCAATAATAGCATCTTCAATAATTTCATTCTCTCTAGCCCTAGCAAGGTGTTCATCAAGAAATTCACCTAATGGCAAAGTGGTATCACGCACAGAAGTAGTTTCATTATAAGTATCATGCATAGCAGAAGTGGCATCATCAGTAACATGCGACATATCAGAATTCATAGCAGTAGCAGGTTTAAGTGTCGCAAGCTTACTCAAAACAGAAGGAGAATCTAGTGCAGAGCTAGATGGCAGTTCCTTACCTCCCCTCGTAGTTGAGGGGAAAATCTTGGTTCTTTTGTCTTTCAAGTTTCTCATAGTGATCAACAGATTTAAATCCCAAGTGACTCAAAGAATAGACCTATTCTCCCCGGCAAAGGCGCCAGAAATTAGTCTTGATAACCCACAAGTGTAGGGGATCACAACAGCTTTCGAGGGTAAAGTATTCAACCCAAATTTATTGATTTGACACAAGGGGATCCAAAGAATATTCTTGAGTATTAGCAGTTGAGTTGTCAATTCAACCACACCTGGATAACTTAGTATCTGCAACAAAGTATTTAGTAGCAAAGTAGTATGATAATAAAGGTAACAGTGGCAAAAGTAAAGATAATAGTTTTGTAATGAGTGTAACAGTAGCAACGGAAAAGTAAATAAGCCAAACACAAGATGTGAAAAGCTCGTAGGCATTGGATCAGTGATGGATAATTATGTCAGATGCGATCCCTCATGTAATAGCTATAACATAGGGTGACACAGAACTAGCTCCAGTTCATCAATGTAATGTAGGCATGTATTCCGTATATAGTCATAGATGCTTATGGAAAAGAACTTGCATGACATATTTTGTCCTACCCTCCCGTGGCAGCGGGGTCCTAGTGGAAACTAAGGGATATTAAGGCTTCCTTTTAATAGAGAACCGGAACAAAGCATTAACACATAGTGAATACATGAACTCCTCAAACTACGGTCATCACTGAGAAGTATCCCAATTATTGTCACTTTGGGGTTGTCGGATCATAACACATAATAGGTGACTATAGACTTGCAAGATAGGATCAAGAACACACATATATTCATCAAAACATAATAGGTTCAGATCTGAAATCATGGCACTCGGGCCCTAGTGACAAGCATTAAGCATAGCAAAGTCATAGCAACATCAATCTCAGAACATAGTGGATACTAGGGATCAAACCCTGACAAAACTAACTTGATTACATGGTAAATCTCATCCAACCCATCACCATCCAGCAAGCCTACAATGGAATTACTCATGCACGGCGGTGAGCATCATCAAATTGGTGATGGAGGATGGTTGATGATGACGACAGCGACGAATCCCCCTCTCCGGAGCCCCGAACGGACTCCAGATCAACCCTCCCGAGAGAGATTAGGGCTTGGCGGCGGCTCCATATCGTAAAACGCGATGAAACTTTCTCTCTGATTTTTTTTCTCCGTGAAACGGAATATATAGAGTTGGAGTTGAGGTCGGTGGAGCCTCAGGGGGCCCACGAGACAGGGTGCGTGCCCAGGGGGGTGGGCGCGCGCCCCACCCTCATGGACAGGGTGTGGGCCCCCTGGTCTTGATTCTTTCGCGAGTATTTTTTATATTTTCCCAAACTTGCCTCCGTGGATTTTCAGGTCATTCCGAGAACTTTTGTTTTCTACACATAAAACAACATCATGGCAGTTCTGCTGAAAACAGCGTCAGTCCGGGTTAGTTTCATTCAAATCATGCAAGTTAGATTCCAAAACAAGGGCAAAAGTGTTTGGAAAAGTAGATACGTTGGAGACGTATCAGGGGCTAAAGCCGACGACTGGACAACTCTCATATTCAATAAACGGCCGCAAGGGAGGATAAATAATTTCAGATAAAACAAGACTAAAATTACACAAACACCTTGTTTTCATTATACAAAGTTTGGTCAGCATGGATACATTCATTCAAAAATGATGTCCTTTGAACATAGGCCCTCTATAATGCGGGATCCTTCAAGGACGTCGTTGAAATATTTATCCGGCATATGATGCTCCTTCCCTGCAGGCGGTCCCTCAGTTGCAAGAATGGTGGCATTCATCTTCGCCCATTGCACCTTGACACAGGCGAAGGCCATCCGGGCAACTTCTATACAAACTTAATGCTTTATAGCATCCAGCCGTGGGTAGGCATCGACCAGCCGCTTCACAAGCCCAAAGTAGCTAGTAGGTATTCGGCTGGCCAAAGATGGACTATGACATCCTTCGTGGCTAGTTCGGCCATCCTATGCAGCTCGGTCAGCTGTTTTAGCTGATCACTGAGGGGTAAGGGCTACTCTGGCACAAGGTACTGCGACCAGAACAGTTTCTCTGTTGAGCTCCCTTCTTCGGCCCGGAAGAAATCGGCAGCATCTGCAACACTTCGGGGCAAATCCGCAAACGCTACTGGAGAACTCCAAATGCATGTCAGTAAGGTTTACTTTCTCCTTACGTATTTGCTCTGCATATTAAAAGCCGTACCCGCCACAATCTTCTTGGCTTCGCGGATCTCCTAACAGGCGCCTTGGGCTTCAACCCAGGCCTCCTTCGCACTTTGGAGCGCCGTAGAAAGTTCGGAGTCTCGATCCGACACCTGGCACTCCAAGGACTCACATTTGCTTATAGCATCAGTGAGCTCTTGTTGGACTTCATCCAACCTCGCCTCATGCTTTCGACGGGCGTCTCACTCCTCGTCCGCCTCCTTCTTGGCTTCGGCCAGTGCGCTCTTGAGGGCATCAACCTTAGATGTGTCAACTATGAGCATAAACATAAAGCTCAGTCAGATAAATTGGAACTCATATCAGTTTAGATATGCTTCAGTATAACATACCTTGCTGTGCCTCTAGCCTCCGCTTCAGTTTGGAGATTTCGGCAGCATCTGAGGTTGCTGCTAGCTTCATAGCCTATTCATCCAAAGAGACATATATGTTAGCTCCTGCGGAATATTATTCGATCCTCTGTTTGGCCTTTCTTCCCGAAAGCCGAACAGAGTCTCAGGGGCTACTATCTATATACAGGTATTCTTTTTGCAAACAGCCAAAAATTATTACTTCACATACCCCAAAGCTTGTCAGAAGGCTGGTGTAGGCTTGGTTCAATTCGCTTTTAGTGGACCGAACCTTTTCAACCACCGTACCCATAAGGGTACGATGTTCCTCCACAATGGAAGCACTTTGAAGCGCTTCCATCAGAGTGTCCGGCGCCTCCGGATTGATAGAGAACGGCGGTGGAGACGAAGCACCCCCTTCCTTCGAAGAAGGCTGCTGGTCCAATTCCGGAGCCGTATGGGTCTCCGAAATAATATTTGGTTGGGGGCCGAGATGCACGTTGCCCCTATCGTTGGTCTTCATGGGAGTTGATTTCCCCCTCTCTCCGGCAATAGAGGTATTACCCTCCGCCACCACCTTCACGACCTCCTGTACCTCCCCGTGACCTGGAGAGCCTCTTTGGGACAACACTTCGGTGTTATCCATAGCAGAAGGTGGAGAGATCTGCGGGTCCCTAGCGAGTTCATCCCTAGCGAGTTCCCAGATGACGATGATCGTTGGGGGAGATCGCGAGCCGGGCTATAATGCGCAATTTAGTATGTTAAAATAATAAGGCATGAAACAGATATATCTATGGTGTCTCTGGATATTTATGATTCAGCTGAGGGCTTCGGCCTGGGGCGCCGCTTTGGGATGGCATCGACATCCGCTTCAGAATCATCCGAAAACGAGGGTTTTCCCTTCTTGGCCGCCTCCGCCTCCAGATCCGCAGAAGCCCCCCTTTTCTTCTTCCCCTCCCTTGGGGGAAGAGTTACTTTCTTCCTCCTCTACATCTTCGTCGTGAGAGAAGGAGGTCTCGGAGTCTTCGGACATGGCATCTGAAGTACCCTTACGATGGAGGCCACCTCTGGTCTCCTTGCCCTTCTTCTTGGCCTTCTTCTCCGGCGTCTGATACGGCGCCGGAACCAACATCTTGGTCAGCAAGGGGGTAGCCTGGTCCTCGGGCAGTGGAGCCAGACATTTGATCTGCTCCGCTTTCTTTGTCCAGCCTTGTGAGAGTCAGAAAGTTCAATATACTCCCTATATTTGCAAATAAAAGTTATCATAAAACTTACGGGAGTGGCTGGACGTGCGCAGTCAAGCCCGCGGTCTTTGGTTACTCCGGCCACGACTTTTGAGTCTTGAAGAGCAGCTTCCATATGTCCTCGTGAGTCATGCCGAAGAATCGATGTAGGGTCCGAGGACCGGCCGGGTCGAATTCCCACATATGTTGAACCCGGCGCTAATAAGGGAGAATCCAGCAAAAAAGCATCACCCACGCTGGCGAGGCTGGTGTTCTTGTTTATCATGCCCTTGACGCAGCTCTCCAGCATCGTCACCTCGTTAGGCGATTCCCAATCTAGGACCTTATTGAGCCAGGATGTAAGCCGCATCGGGGCCCCAAATTTGAACTCAGGGGCGGTGGCCCATGTGGCATCGTGGGGTTCCGTGATATAGAACCACCCCTGTTTCCATCCTTTGATGCTCTCCACAAAGGTCCTCTTTGGCTAGGTGACGTTGGGGAGTTTGCTCACCATGGCGCCACCGCACTCCGTGTGTTGGCCCTCGACCACCTTTGGCTTCACATTGAAAACTTTGAGCCATAGGCCGGAGTGGGGAGGGACATGGAGGAATGCCTCGCACACGATGATAAATGTTGAAAGGTGGAGGAAGGAATTTGGGGCTAGATCATGAAAATCTAGCCCATAGTAGAACATGAGACCGCGGACAAAAGGATGAAGGGGAAACCCTAGTCCGTGACAGAAATGGGGGATGAACACTACCCTTTCGTTAGGCTCCGGAGTGGGAATGATTTGCTTTTTGGCAGGAAGCCAGTGGACTATGTCCGTGGCTAAGTACCCAGCTTCCCGGAGCTCCGTGATGTTCTCCTCTGTAACAGAGGAAGCCATCCACTTGCCCGGTGCTCCTGATCCGTACATGGCTAGGAGTGCTTGGTGGTGATGGAAAGGATCGAGACTTGGGTGGTGGAGCTCGAATGGCATATAGGCAGAGGAGGAGGAAGGCGTGGGCTAAAAAGATGGATCCTTATCTTCTTACAAAGGCTGTGGATGTCAAGTGCCCCCTCAAATCTCGCATATTCCCAAGGGGACGTGTGAACAGCACTGTTGGATTACCCAAACCCCTGTTTATGAAAATCCCGTGATAAGGGGACACGATCTCTGCTTTGACAAGACGTGTCAATGGCCATGCCTTGAAATACGGGACGGGGTTGTGAAACAGTTCAGAATGCTAACAGGGCCAGGACATAACGCCTCACCGGAAAAATCGCCTATGGACGAGACTTATCTCATTTTGGATGTTTTTGCCCTTACAACTTGAGGCCGTGATTATTTAATAAAGCTGGATACAGCTGTTTTGCGTGGAGGACTGCGTTGGAGTATTCGGAGAAGGAACCTGCCTTGCAATGTCAAAGACAACCTGCGCACCAAATACATCATCATTGAAGCCTGGTTCAGGGGCTACTGAGGGAGTCCTAGACTATGGGGTTCTCGGGGAGCCGGCCTACGTGACATGGGCCAGACTGACGGGCCATGAAGATACAAGATAGAAGGACCTCCCCCGTGTCTAGATGGGACTCTCCTTTGCGTGGATGGAAAGCTTGGCGTTTGGATCATGTACCTTCCTTTCTATGTAACCGACTCTATACAACCCTAGATCCCTCTGGTGTCTATATAAACCAGAGGGTTTAGTCCATAGGGGGAATCACAATCATACAGGCTAGACATCTAGGGTTTAGCCACTATGATCTCGAGGTAGATCAACTCTTGTAACCCCTATACGCATCAAAGTCAATCAAGCAAGAAGTAGGGTATTACCTCCATTAAGTGGCCCTGAACCTGGGTAAACATCGTGTCCCCTGCCTCCTTGTTATCTTCGATCCTTACATGCACAATTCGGGACCCCCTACCTGAGATTTGCCTGTTTTGACAGCGACACTGGCGCCGCCGTTGATCAGGGTCCTGGTGACCGCTATGTTGAAGATAGTGGGGGTGTAGAGCATGGGCAGTGCGCCGGCACCAGCCATGGTCTTGGGGTGATCTCTGGAGTCGGAGGTGAGGTCGGCCTTGGGCGCCGCCCAGCTCGGAGGGGCCCCTCGCGAACAAGCCCCATCTGACGGAAGAACTGCTTGGCGTGCCAGCTTGAGGATGGCCGCAACGGTGTGGTGCGCCGGAACCGTGAAGCATGCAATGAACAACTTGTGCAGCTCCTCCTAGGAAGCCACTGAAGATTCCAGTAGGTCGAGAAGCCAGGTGTGAGGCATGCCTGTGAGTGCCATGGGGAACCAATTTGCCATGGCCTTGTCATCTCCGCCCGCCGCCCAGATAGCCTTCATGTATGCTCGGAGGAACTTCGCAGGGTCCGCCGCACTGTCATATCACGGTGGCAGCTCCGGCCTTAACTTCGGAGGCCATCGCACCTGCCGCAAGGCGGGGGAGAAACCCTAGAGGCCCATGACACCTCCGAGCGCGCCTGGTGGACCATTGGAAGGAGCAGCGCCCACCATGGGGAGCGAGCAGCAAGGGTGGAGCGTGGTTGATGAAGAGGCCGGCCTTCGACATGCCCCTACCTGGCGCGCCAAATGTCGGATTCCGGACTCCGCAGACCCAAGAAAGGTTCGAACTCAGCGGCGTGTGAGAAGAACTCAAACTCTCAAGACGATCGACCCGCCGCTCTCACGACCTAGCTCGATGAATAGGAAGGAAATGGACACGGCAGTTTACCCAGGTTTGGGCCACCTTGCGGTGTAAAACCCAACTCCTGCTTTGTGGTGGATTAGCCTCGCGAGGGGCTGAGGATGAACTAGTACAAGGGGAAGAACAACCCCAGGAGGCTTGTTCTTGTGATGAGGATTCGATGAGTTGATCACCCGATGCCTCTTATGGTGGTGGCTAGGCTATATTTATAGTGGCCTTGGTCCTCTTCCCCCAAAATTAGGCGGGAAGGGATCCCACAACGGCCAAATTTGAAAGGGTACAAGTAGTACACTCGATCCTGACGAAAGGTGGTCTTCGCCTGCAAAGCTTCTGATCATGACATCGTGGTGGGCTCGACTATGACATCCATCCTGCTGTTCTGGTGGTCCTGATCTCGTTGCAATTTCGTTTGTTTGTAGTTTTCTTTTATAAATCAAAGTAGTGATAAAACAAGAAACTAAAAGATTCAATTGCAAGATCTAAATATATACCTTCATGCACTCACCTCCCTGGCAACGGTGCTAGAAAAGAGCTTGATGTCTACTACACAACTTATTCTTCTAGACTCGTGTTGGGCCTCCAAGCGCAGAGTTTTGTAGGACAGTAGAAATTTTCCCTCAAGTGGATGACCTAAGGTTTATCAATCCGTGGGAGGCATATGATGAAGATGGTCTCTCTAAAGCAACCCTACACCCAAATAATAAAAAGTCTCTTGTATCCAAAACACACCAAATACAACGGTAAATTGTATAGGTGCACTAGTTCGGCGAGGAGATGGTGATAAAAGTGTAGTAATGATAGTAGATATTGATTTTTGTAATAGAAACAATAAAAAAACAAGGTAGCAAGTGATAAAATGGAGCAAAAACGGTATTTCAATGCTTGAAAATGGGATCTAGCGTCCGTACTTTTGCTAGTGCAATCTCTCAATAATGCTAATATAATTGGATCATATAACCATCCCTCAACATGCGATGAAGAATCACTCCAGGGTTCCTATCTAGCGAAGAACATAAGATGAAATTGTTGGTAGGATACGAAACCACCTCGAAGATATTCTTTCCGATTGATCTATCCAAGAGTTCGTACTAAAATAACACCAAATTATCCTTCCCATCGATCTATCAAGAGTTCGTACTAAAATAACACCAAGTTATCCTTTCCGGTCGATCTATCAAGAGGCGTACTAAAATAACACCATATGATACACATCAACCAACTCTAATGTCACCTAGATACTCCAATGTCACCACGAGTATCTGTGAGTTGATTATACGATATGCATCAAACAGTTTTAGATTCATAATACTCTAATCAAATCGTATTCATTATATGAAGTTGTTTCTCTGTTTTGACCCAGACGATTGGCTGCCGATGAACATGACATCTTTGCTACCATCCGTTGCCTCTCCATGTACACGAGCGCTGGCCATACGCATGTGCGAGTACGCACTCGAGACAACGCCCGTATGTATGTACGTGGCCTTATTTTTTGGCATGTGGTTGTACATACGTGTACACGGTTTGGACGGGACTAGCTGAACTCCTACATCGGGGGCTCTACTATAACACATGCCACTACTTACTCGGCCATGGTTCATCATTGCAGAGAGACCAATCGACCAGTATGTATGTACACGTTCGCGACCAGATAGACAGCACTACGCATGCTTCGACCGGGTGGGTCCCAGCTATCAGGGAGGATAAGGACGGACTTGCTTGCATGCGAAGATATAGTTGTTGGGTCCCATCTATCAGGGGAGGAATCATTTTTATTTTGCGTGTAATAAGGAGGCACTTCCTTGTGTTCGAAGATGTAGCTGGTGGGTCTAGCTGTCAGCCTCACTGCCTAAAGTCCTCTTCCAATGGTTGTCGTTCGTTGACCATGTTGACCATGCTGTGCTGAGAGCATCATGGCGGTGGTTGGCGGCGATACCTAGGAAGGGAACGACACGGAGCCAGGGAAGAAGAGGCAGGTGGATGCCCACGCAAAGGGGAGTACGAGGGTTCATTGGTTCGGCTGTGGTGTAGGGTTGTCGTTGCCGGAGAATAACAGGGGGTGTGCGTGAGTAGAGGGAAGGCCTGGGAAGTGGTACTATGGTCGGGCGGTGAGGCCTACGCGACAGCACACCCGACCACGGGAGGCTTGAGCAGGCGATACGGTGGGTGCTGGTTTGGGCGGCTGGAACAAGAAGACCAGAGGTTGAAAATGGAGCACGGTCGTTGGATAACATCCAACAATCATTGCATCTAGAATCGTTTATTGACTAAGTTGACAAAGCCCTATGTTGCGACAACTTACTAGGCCCACAAGTCAGCCTCCAAATTTGATGGGTCCTAGCTAGCAGGGGGAATCATTTTTTTGCGCGTAATCAGGTGGCACTTCCTTGTGTGCGAAGATGTTTTCTGGTTTTAATTTCTTCTTTTTTAAGTTAGAATAAAAAGAAAACAATTTAGCATCTTTGGTACAATCTATATTTTTGTGAAATGGATTGTAATAAAGCTGGTGGGTCCCAGCTGTCAGGGAGAGGAAACTTTTGTGAAATGGATTGTAATGAAGATGTAGCTGGTGGGTCAAACATGTCAGGGGGAGAAATCATTTGTTTTCGCATAATAAGGAGGCACTTGCTTGCATTCAGCCATGGGCCATGTGGGTCCCTAGTGTCATCCACTCCGCGTACATGCCTCTTCTGATGGTTGTCATTTGTTGACAAAGTTAACCACGTCGCATTGAGAGAACAAACATGGTGGACGATGTCGAGGCCTAGGAAGGGAATGATCCGGAGCCGACGAAGACACAACAGTGGATGCCTATGCAGAGTGGAGTATGAGGGTTCACTGGTTTGTCTGCGGTGTGAGGCTGTCGTCGCCGGAGAATAGCAGGAGGTGTTGGTGAGTAGAGGAATGGCATGGACGGCTATGGGAGTAGGATGGGCCGGTGAGGCCTGCGTGGCAGCACAGCCAGCCACAGGAGGCGGTAGTAGGCGATACCACCGGCGGTGGTTCGGGCGGCTGAAGCAAGAATATCCGAGAATGCAGAAGCACGACAGTTGTTGGATGGACATCCAACGGCGACTGCTGCTGGAATCGTGTGTTGACTATAAGTTAACAAAGCCTTGCGTACGCGTCAAACTTAGTAGGCCCACAAGTGAGCATCACATTTGTGGTAGAGAACATATGGCCCATTTGTGATTTGTAATAATGTACAACCCATTTTTTAATTCTAATGGAATTTACTGTAGCCCATTTACTATTTGTTAAAATTACAGCCCATTTTCTAGCCAGGACAACACTTAATAATTTCAACCAACCGCTCAAAAAAATTCAACAAAATTTCCCACATTTTGATGAGATCCGAAATATTTTTTATCCCAAAATTTTGAGTCAGATTAAATCTAATTTCAAAATAAATTTGTATTAGGTAAAAATCCAATGAAATTTTACACGCACAACCAGTAATAAAATTAAAATTTTCAAAATCCAAAAATATTAATTTTAAAACTAATTACATGTTCGGTGCGTTTTTATATATTTACAACCCAATTTTTATAATTACAACCCATTTGTTATTTCATAAAGCCCATTTTCTTGGCAAGCCTAATGCATCCCTCCTAGGAAAAATTTGTAGCCCAGCGGGCGGAGAATAACAAGTTGACCTGGGTTGGGTATTCCTCAAAAAAAGAATAGTTAGGCTAGCCATTTTCACCTAGAAAAATAAATATCTAGGCTGGATGTTCTGTCGATATAAAATAATGGCCTAGGCTAGATGGGCAACAGCCCACCCAGTTGATACCCTGCTCCTCTGGACAACAACAAAAACATCTCTCAAGAAAAACTCTCTTCACACCTCAGAAAACAAATACTGCTCGAGCTGCTGGGTCGCAGCTATCGCCCGCTCCTTGTGCAATTCTCTCGTTTATTGACTATATAGGTTGGCAATGGTGTGGGACCATGATATCAGGAAACCAGGAGGAAGCAATATTTTTTATAGTTGTATATATAAGGAGGCACTTGCGTACGTATGGCTATGGACCTAGTGGGTCCGTACTGTCATCCTCTCCACGTAATGTCATCTCTTGATTCCTCATGTTCATTGAATATGTTGACAATGCGAGACGGCGGGGCCACGACGAGCGCAACAACTTGAAGGACTGCGGAGAGGGCCTCGTAGGCCATACAGATGGTCTAATATTGTTCGCCAGCAATTCGTCCCTCTGCGAGATGGTGCTCATTGAGGATACGGAGGTTGTAGCACTGGTCCTCCTACGCTTGCCGGAATGCCGATTCCGATAGCGCTGGTAGCTCTTCCGCCATTAGGGCATCGAAGTGAGGTTGCACCTGCTCTATGGCGAACACGGGATTAACTGGCTTGGGCTATGGCGCCGGCTCCTGGTCGGAAGCCTCATCCATTGTCTGGTTGTCGTCACTGAGCTCGGCGAGCCAGCATGTCCTGCTGCTGGACCGGACTGCTGTCAAGCACGAGTCCGACTGCCCTGGCCCACCCAGACCCCCTCCCTCGCCTGCGCGCGCTTTTCGCCCAAAACGGTCAACGCCGCCCGCGCCATTTCCTGGTGTAGGCGACTGCTCCGCATTCAAACGACACAACTGACATCCGTTCGTCTGTCTGCCACCCACATTAACGATATGCGGTTGTTGAGGTGGTTACTCCGGCGCCACCCATCTGTCCCTCTGCCGCCCACCATTTCTATATAAACTATCGCGTTGGCCATAGCCGCAGTCGTTCGCCTCTGTTACCTTTCTCCTCTCCACACCGCTCCCACCATGGCTTCCTCGTGCTCCAGCGCTCTCCAGGACAGGCGGACGACAGACCAGAAGGAGATGGCAGCCATTTCTACCGACTGGCTGGCTGGTAGGCAGCCGGAGGACGACGACATCCCAATGGAGAACATGGTCATCGACGAGCCGGCGCCAACCCCCTCCTCCGTGACATTCTCGCTGGTGCATTGCACCATGACCATCGGCGAGGCCCGTGCTCAATACATGGACATGGTGAGGCAGAAGCATGAGGAGTAGTTCTGGGAGGCGCAGGCCGACACCGCCAACAATCACCATGTCCTCCAGGAGCACCTGCAAGCGGGGGAGCAGATCGCCATGGAGAGGGTGAAACAGGAGGCGCTGCTTGAGTCGTACCGCTTCACCTGCGAGAGCCGCCTCGCGTGTTGGCAGTACCTCATGCGTGTGGTGGAGATTGTGGCCGCCTACAAAGAGGGCGATGAAGTGGGCAAGGCACTATTTGGTGAGACTGACGACGAGGCGCAGGACAATGTTGGCTCCTCCGAGGCCCCGCCCCGCCGGCACCGAGGCGGAGGACTTCGCCGGCTACGGTGAGGCCCTACTCCACCGAGGCGCCTCCCTTCCAATAATGAGGTAAAGGACATCGCCGGCTCCGCCGAGGCCCCGCCCTGCTGGCAACGAGGTGGAGGGTTTCCCCCGCTCCGTTGAGGCGCCGCCCCACCGGTAATGAGGCAGAGGACATTGTCGGCTCAGTCGAGGCCCCACCCCACCAGCAATGAGTCCACACAAAATAGAAAACGAGGTAGAAGATGGTAGGTCACCGCCGCTCAGGTCCAACTAAGGCCACCGCTCCTACCCTCTGATTGAAGCCAAGCTTGACGGATTGAACATCGACGGCTGATTACCTTCTTGGCGGTGACGTGGAGTCGGACAACTTTATTTCCTATGGCTCCGGAGGCGGAGCTGGAGAGCGGCAAGGTGAAGTTGGAGAAGAAGCTTTAGTTCTTGGGGCTCAGCTGGACATGGGGAATCGGCGCCGGAGATCATAGATTAGTTTAATTAATTATACCTCCAGTGCACCCCTTTTTAGTTGAAGAATGTCTGAAATATAATGAAATTTGGCATGTTTATATGAAATCCGACCGTGTATGAACAAATTTAGTCTGATTAGTTTGAAGTCTTGTATCAATGGCATTAGATGAACATACAAAACAATATGTACTAGCATTATTCTCAGGACGCATGCTGATCACCTCGTTTGTTGTAGTTTCACACGTATAAAAAGTTTGAGCAACTTTTTAGCGTGTATGTATATTGCAATCAAACTCACAGGCCTGGCATTTCATAGACAACATTCCCAACAATTGATGATTATGCATCTCAATGAATCACACGTCAGGGCCAATATTTACTTCACAACTAAAGACACAAATAAAGAAAAATCGATCTATGTTGTTGATGGCAAAGGGCGTCCCATTCCAAAATATCAAACGTATGTATTCTTCTAACATCAATGAGCAAAATTTGAGAAGGTTGTCCCGTTCCAAAATATCAAATGCGTGTCTTTTTGTGAACATCAATGAGCAAACTTTGAGAAGGTTTTCCCATTCCAAAATATCAAATGCCTACAATTGTGGAATCGGCGGGGTTTGCCATTAGTTTGCACATTGACATGTCACCTTGTGCTA
Source organism: Triticum dicoccoides (assembly GCF_002162155.2). Lineage (NCBI taxonomy): Eukaryota > Viridiplantae > Streptophyta > Magnoliopsida > Poales > Poaceae > Triticum > Triticum dicoccoides. The sequence goes on from NC_041391.1 coordinate 161,789,801, forward strand.
AATAAACCAACTGTTCTTTTGTGCAGTTCCACTAAAATCAACCAACTTTGTGTGTAGCTTGTAGGATTTTACCTTTATATGTTGCAACGCCTTGAACACATCGGCACCTCCTTTATTGTAGCTAATTTTATGGCTGAAGGTGGAAGATTTCAGAACATTTGATGTATTGTGCATGACGAAGTATTATGGAGGGCAAGAACCATCAGAACATTTTGTGCAGTTCCCATTGAAATCAAGTTGAGCATCCCTGTTTGCAATATAAAAAAAGTGATTAGTATGAAGCAAACTATATTGCAAATTTATAGTTATGAATTTACAGTTTAAACAGGCACCTACATGATACATGGAGATCACACATTTAAAAATGGAACACCAGAAAGAATCCTGAAACAACATTGTATTGTCCATCAGAGCAACAAATTAAGATGGAGATCTGTGAGTCCTTCTGAGCTGAAGTTAGTTTCTTCTTGTGGGAAGTAATGTAACCATCCTTCAAATGCTCCCTTCTGATAAGAAAAGACTGGCTTATTCATCCTGGCATAATCGGAACTAGGCACTTCATGTACTCCATATTCTTCTCAGAGGAGGAGGATCCTGTTGTGCAAAGACAAGAGAACAACTAAATGCTAGCATCCTAGTTTGCTCAAAAAAAGAAAAGGAAATATTTAAAACAACCATTACATTAACAATGGGAGTAGCTAATGAAATGTATAGTCACAAAGAGATCCATCCTCATTATGCTCATAGGAAATGATATGATACCAAAGACAATAGTCCAACTTGAACTGTATTATTATAGTTGGGAATTGTGGACTATATGGTCTACCCGCTAATTCCTCTGCCTTATCTGTGGTGCCGCTCACAATGCATATTGAGGCTAGAGGGTAGGGACCTATTTATATACTCCACTTCCATGTGTTTTATGATTCCACCTATTTCCGGGAACATCCGTACGACTCCTGGGCAATGTTACCAACCACAATAAAACATGCCAGTTTTCCGAGTCTAAATATACTAGTCCCTAGCACACATGTGTGAGTCATGTGTGCCATGATTAGATTGTATATCTGAGATCAACTTCCAATCTTAATCATGTGGGTCAACAGCCTGTAGAGGAAATCCTGCAAAACAAACCCAGCTCTTCCACCCTGTGGTGTCCCAGGAAAATACATATGTACATATAAATTCCAGTAGAGTCGATCCCTATTAAATCCTCTACTGTATTCCATCACAAGTCGTCCTCGACACCTCGAGAATAACTTCCTTGAGTGAAATTACACATCAATTATTCCCTGTCACAAACATAAATAATATGAGTAATTCCAGATTGAGTTAAATAAATAATAACCATGTTGAATAAACGTTGAAAGCCACATAACTTTTCAACATCTCCCACTTGGCTGAAACATATTAATCAATGAATGACGTTCCATGTGTAAACATGTATTGAAAAGAATTCCTGACTATAGTGAGTGAACCTGCACCATATTAGTATTATTATACAAGTGAACGAAATATACGTACCTGAGTTTAATCATTCCACACCTCGTGTATACAAGGGTAACTTCCTCAATGTGTTTACTTTAAACCAAAAAACTCCAGAATAGTTGACAAGTTGTGACGCACATTCCATGATCTTATATGATGTGGGAGATTCCCTTAGCCTCACATATTTTCATCCATTGCTTGAATGCACTAATAAATTTCGGTAGCTAAGGTTATTAGTATAACAAAAGTATATACAAATTCCAATACAATTTAGTATCCTTTTTTCCTAAGGAGTTCAAACATAAGTCCTCACTGAGTATGATTCCCCTTATCAAGGTATTTTAACAGGTTTGAAACTTTCCATAGAAAAATGTATCACAACACTTCCTATGTATTTCCACTCCAAAAAAAGGAAGTTTCAAACATGCATTTCATTTGAAAGTTATAAGATAACGAATCTTTCACTTCCATCAATGTAACATATCATTGCAAAAAAAAATCACTAACATATATAATAGTAATGCAAAATAGTTTACACTTACATTTGTAGATGGCTGCGTTGCTTCCTCTAGGAAACCACGTGACCTGCTATTCTATTGATGTGAATCTTGTTATAAGACCATACACTAATATACTGAATTAGCAAACCATGTCTTTATTTCCTCTTTCTCTAAATTCCAGAGAAAGAGTTTCCACCAGAATACTCTTCCTCTCTTGTGTTGCGCAACTTTTGCCGACACCATATACCTTCCTCAAAACAGCCACCATACCTACCTATTATGGCATTTCCTTAGCCATTCCGAGATATATTGCCATGCAACTTTCCACCGTTCCGTTTATTATGGCATGCTCCATCATTGTCACATTGCTTTGCATGATCATGTAATTGACATCGTATTTTTGGCAAAGCCACCGTTCATAATTTCATACATGTCACTCTTGATTCATTGCACATCCCGGTACTCCGCTGGAGTGTCACACCCTAGCTAGTCATGCATTAGAGTGTTGCATCATGTTTACTCTTTCATCAGAAACTTGAAATGGGGATCTGTGAAACCCTCAGAATCATTTTGAAAATGATCCAAATAAAAACTTCTCCAAAAGGGTCCAAGAAAATGCTCATGTTGCTCTCTGAAAATATTGGACAGAGATAAAAATCAAACCAATATTTTTTAAGAGCTCATAGGTATTTATTTTGGGCTTTTGGAATTAATGCATAAATATTTGCATTGGAAATATATTAATTATATATATTAATATATGTCCAAATATTATGCCATTTATAAAGGAGCTCTGGAATAATATATCTAGCTCCTGCAAAAATTGGCATAAGTTAAATAAATGATTTAATATATTTTTTAAATCAAAACAAATGTCAGAAATTTGAAAACAGAAAAATAAATAAAGGGAGAAACTTACCTGGGCTCCTCCCTGTGCAGCCCAGCCAGCTGGCCGGCCCAGCCAGCAGGCGGCCCAGCCCGCCTCCCCCCTCTATCGTCTTCATCCTCGACAGAGGGAGGGGAGTGTGGCCGGCGCGCGCGCGCCACCGCGCCACGCCACCTCTCTCCCTGCCTTCCTGCCCTCCCCTCCTCGCTCGATGCCCCGGACGACGCCACGCCTCCCCCCTGCTCTCTCTCACTCTCCCCCGGCTCTCCCCTCCTCTCCCTCGCTCTCTCTCTCACACGGCCGAACACCACCGTCGCCGCCGTTCGCCATAGCCGTCGTCTCCGGCCACCCCTCGCTCCCCCGACTAGCTCAGCGGCTCCGCCTCGACCTCCTCTTCCTCCCCACCGCTCCGCGGGTCTCCGGAAGCCCTGCATCGCCGCCACGTCGCCGTTCCCCTCCTCGGGCTCCGACCACCGTCGCCGTCGATTCGCCGTCTCCAGCGCGTCCCCGAGCCCGCTTCGACGCCCACTGCAACCGCGGTGAGCTACGCCACTGTTTCCCCCTCTTCTCCCCCTCGTTCCCTCACCGCAGCCTCCTCCCCACCACGGCCGAACCTCCGCCGTCGCCGAGCTCGCCGTCGACGCAGCTCCGGTGACCATTTGGTCACCCCGGCGAGTCCAACGAGTTCGTAAGGCTCCGTAGAGCATCCCTAGCGCCTCGCTTAGCTCGCCTTCGAGCTCCAACCCCGTTTCCGTGCACGACCGAACCCCGGCGGCCGCAGCCGAGCTCGCCGCCGTCGACTCCGGCCACCTCACGCTCGGCCACCACCACCGTTCGACGCGCAGGAGCAAGAGCTCTCCAACGAGCCCAAGCACGGCCTCGCCCGTGCCCTGTAGCGCGATTCCGCATCGCGCCGCCGTCTCGGGCCTCGCCGGCGTCATGTCGCCGGTGGGTTTGACCCACTTTGACCACGGCAGGAACCCCCCTGAGTCCCTGACAGGTGGGCCCAGCCCTGTAGCTAATTAGGATTAGCGCTAACCACTGTTAGTTAACCCCCTGACACTGACCAGTGGGCCCCAGCGACACTAATTAGTAATTAGGATTAATTTAACCCTGTTTAACCCCCCCTGTCACTGACGTGTGGGCCCCAGACGTCAGGTTTGACTCCAGCCAGCCACAGTTGACCACTGACGTCATGCTGACGTCATGCTGGCGCAATATTTATATTTATGGATTTAATTTAAATCAGGAAATTCCAGAATATTATTTAAACTTTAAAAATTCATAACTTTTATTCTGTAACTCCAAATTGGACAAATTATATATGAAAAATGATCAGAAAAATCCAATCTATCCATCTGTACTATTTTCATGCATGATCAAACAAGTAAAATTGATGTTTTAAGCAGAACAAGGAAAAGCACTTTAAAAGGCCATATTTGAATTTGAAATTTGAATCCTTGATTCAAATTTGTTCAAACCCTTCTGGTTTTAGTTGCATTAGCCCAACACACTCATATTGCCATGTTTCATGCATGCATCATATTGTTGCACATTGTTTGGTGATGGTTGTGTATCGGTGTCCTTGCGACAGGTTCTGCCTCCGAGGAGTACCGTGATTACCCTAACGAAGAACCATATCAGTGCATCGAACCATCAGGCAAGCAACCAACCATTTGATCATATCGATACAATCCCATGTTCTCGCTCCTGCTCTCTTTTACTGCATTAAGACAACGCGTTTCAAACTGCTGTGTGCTACGGTAGTTGAACCCATTTCCTCTGCATGACCTGTCATTGCCACAGTAACTAGATGAAACCCACTAGCATGTGTAGGAGTTGATTGAGCCATATGTATGTGTTGTTCCTACCTTGCTATGCCTGCTATGCTTAGAGTCGTGTCAGGTCTGGTCCATCTGGGTGATGGGCTAGAGTGAAATGATTATGTCGGTAATGAGAGTGGTGTGGTGAACACGATTTGGTAAAGGTATCGATGAGAGGCCATGTAGGAGTACATGGTGGGTTGTTTCATTGAAGCCGACCTTAAGCACTGAGATCTGTATGTGTGATTTAAGAATCAGCTACTACCATGCATTGGGCCCGAAACCAATGGACCCTCTCGGCTTCTTATTCACCCTAGTTCTCCGTCCAGGAGTTGCAAGTAGTTTCTGGTGTTTGTAGCCTACTGGAGGCCGTGGACAGCGCTGACCGTAGGGGTGGGCTGTGATGCGGTAGGTACGTGGCACGGTGTACCGAATACCCGTTAGGTATCTCGGGAACCCTGTTCACATCGTTCGGGGCCGTATGGGAAACCTCGGCCGGACGCCCTGCGGATGGAACCTGGATAGGCGATAAACCTGGACTGGAGGCTTAGGTGATTAGGTAGGTCGTGGCCGACACCCACGTTGGGCTTCCGCTTGAAGGTTGCCGAGTACATGTCGTGTAAACGACGGTAAGTGGTGGGAGCGTGTATGAAGGAGTACACCCCTGCAGGGTTAACATGATCTATTCGAATAGCCGCGTCCGCGGTAAAGGACTACTTGGTTGCCTATACAGTTCATAGACAAGTAAATGGAAACTGCTAAAAGCCTCAAGATAAGTGTGAGTGCCGAGGATGGCTCTTCCGTAGGAAGACGGAGGTGGATCCTCGGTAGTGTATTGAAGTGGTGAGTAGTGGACTCGTGTGCGCAAAACCATTTCAAGTTGGAGTATCGTAGGATAGTCTAGCCAAGAGTCAAAGCTGGCTTGCTGCAATAACTCCACCAACCCTTCTTGATAATATGCATGTATATAGGATCTGATGTAAGTCTTGCTGAGTACCTTTGTACTCATGTTGCTATAATCTACATTTTACAGAAGACGCTGCAACCCCTTCTGATGGGTTCTATGTAGACGTTGACATCAACGAGTAGGCTAAAGACCCAGGTGGTGACCCTGAGCTTGTGAAGGACCACGTAGTATAGCTAGGCTTTCCAAGCCTCTTTTATTTTACTAGTTGTCTGTACTCAGACAAGTTATTTCCGCTGCTGGTTTGTATGACTGTATGACTTGTATGTTGGGTCGTGAGACCCGTACCTTTGTGTATGTTATGTATGGCTCCCTGAGCCTTAAATAAAGTACTTATGTCGTAGAGTCATGTTGTGATGCTTCGTTGTATTTGCACATATCGAGCATATTGTGTGCATGATTGAAATGCTTGGTATGTGTGGGATCTGACTATCTAGTTGTTTATCTTTAGTAGCCTCTCTTACCGGGAAATGTCTCCTAGTGTTACCGCTGAGCCATGGTAGCTTGCTACTGCTCTGGAACACTTAGGCTGGCCGGCATGTGTCCTTCTTCGTTCCTGTGTCTGTCCCTTCGGGGAAATGTCACGCTTTGAGTACCGGAGTCCTGTTAGCCCGCTACAGCCCGGTTTACCGGAGTCCTGTTAGCCCAGTGCTACAGCCCGGACCCACTTGCTGATGACCGACACGTTCGAAGCTGGGTCATGGATGCCTGTCCCTGTAAGTCTGTGCCACTTTGGGTTTACGACTAGTCATGTCAGCCCGGGCTCTTTATCATATGGATGCTAGCGACACTTTCATATACGCGAGCCAAAAGGCGCAAACGGTCCCGGGAAAAGGTAAGACGACACCCGTGGGGATACCGTGCGTGAGGCCGCAAAGTGATATGAGGTGTTACCAGCTAGATCGATGTGACATCGAGTCGGGGTCCTGACAGCGTTGGTAGCTTTAGTTGCATTAGCCCAACACACTCATATTGCCATGTTTCATGCATGCATCATATTGTTGCACATTGTTTGGTGATGCCTGTGTATCGTTATCCTTTACGACAGGATCTGTCCCCGAGGAGTACCGTGACTACCCTAACGAAGAACCGTATCCGTGCATCGAACCATCAGGCAAGCAACCAACCATTTGATCATATCGATACAATCCCATGTTCTCGCTCCTGCTCTCTTTTACTGCATTAAGACAACACGATTCAAACTGCTGTGTGCTACGGTAGTTGAACCCATTTCCTCTGCATGACCTGTCATTGCCACAGTAACTAGATGAAACCCACTAGCATGTGTAGGAGTTGATTGAGCCATATGTATGTGTTGTTCCTACCTTGCTATGCCTGCTATGCTTAGAGTCGTGTCAGGTCTGGTTCATCTGGGTGATGGGCTAGAGTGAAATGATTATGTCGGTAATGAGAGTGGTGTGGTGAACACGATTTGATAAAGGTATCGATGAGAGGCCATGTAGGAGTACATGGTGGGTTGTTTCATTGAAGCCGACCTTAAGCACTGAGATCTGTATGTGTGATTTAAGATACAGCTACTACCATGCATTGGGCCCTGAAATATGACCCCGCTCGACTTCTTATTCACCCTAGCTCTCTGTCCAGGAGTTGCAAGTAGTTTCTGGTGTTTGTAGCCTACTGGAGGCCGTGGACAGCGCTGACCGTAGGGGTGGGCTGTGATGCGGTAGGTACGTGGCACGGTGTACCGAATACCCGTTAGGTATCTCGGGAACCCTGTTCACATCGTTCGGGGCCGTATGGGAAACCTCGGCCGGACTCCCTGTGGATGGAACCTGAATAGGCGATAAACCTGGACTAGAGGCTTAAGTGTTTAGGTAGGTCGTGTTCTACACCCACGTCGGCTTTCGCTTGAAGTCTGCTGAGCACATGTCGTGTGCAGACGCTAAGTGGTGGAAACATGTATGAAGAAGTACACCCCTGCAGGGTTATCATAATCTATTCGAATAGCCGCGTCCGCGGTAAAGGACTACTTGGTTGCCTATACAGTTCATAGAAAAGTAAATGGAAACTGCTAAAAGCCTCAAGATAAGTGTGAGTGCCGAGGATGGCTCTTCCGTAGGAAGACGGAGGTGGATCCTCGGTAGTGTATTGAAGTGGTGAGTAGTGGACTCGTGTGCGCAAAACCATTTCAAGTTGGAGTATCGTAGGATAGTCTAGCCAAGAGTCAAAGCTGGCTTGCTGCAATAACTCCACCAACCCTTCTTGATAATATGCATGTATATAGGATCTGATGTAAGTCTTGCTGAGTACCTTTGTACTCATGTTGCTATAATCTACATTTTACAGAAGACGCTGCAACCCCTTCTGATGGGTTCTATGTAGACGTTGACATCAACGAGTAGGCTAAAGACCCAGGTGGTGACCCTGAGCTTGTGAAGGACCACGTAGTATAGCTAGGCTTTCCAAGCCTCTTTTATTTTACTAGTTGTCTGTACTCAGACAAGTTATTTCCGCTGCTGGTTTGTATGACTGTATGACTTGTATGTTGGGTCGTGAGACCCGTACCTTTGTGTATGTTATGTATGGCTCCCTGAGCCTTAAATAAAGTACTTATGTCGTAGAGTCATGTTGTGATGCTTCGTTGTATTTGCACATATCGAGCATATTGTGTGCATGATTGAAATGCTTGGTATGTGTGGGATCTGACTATCTAGTTGTTTATCTTTAGTAGCCTCTCTTACCGGGAAATGTCTCCTAGTGTTACCGCTGAGCCATGGTAGCTTGCTACTGCTCTGGAACACTTAGGCTGGCCGGCATGTGTCCTTCTTCGTTCCTATGTCTGTCCCTTCGAGGAAATGTCACGCTTTGAGTACCGGAGTCCTGTTAGCCCGCTACAGCCCGGTTTACCGGAGTCCTGCTAGCCCAGTGCTACAGCCCGGACCCACTTGCTGATGACCGACACGTTCGAAGCTGGGTCATGGATGCCTGTCCCTGTAAGTCTGTGCCACTTTGGGTTTACGACTAGTCATGTCAGCCCGGGCTCTTTATCATATGGATGCTAGCGACACTATCATATACGTGAGCCAAAAGGCGCAAACGGTCCCGGGCAAAGGTAAGGCGACACCCGTGGGAATACCGTGCGTGAGGCCGCAAAGTGATATGAGGTGTTACCGGCTAGATCGATGTGACATCGAGTCGGGGTCCTGACAGCGTTGGTATCAGAGCCGGACTGCCTGTAGGTTCTCCAAGCCAAACTGGTCGATGTTGAGTCTAGAAATTCTTTAGTTATATGTAGGGGAATTGTTTGTGGGTTGGAACGTAAGGCTCTTTTTACTCCTTTATCTTATGACATTCTGATCTGAGTCAGTCCATTCTCCACCGGGGGTTAAGGAATTAGGATCTATTCTCTCTATCAGGATCACGTGTTACCAATCAGTAGTACCTTATAAGTTTGATGGATACAAGCCTAGTTCAGTTCTACTACCACATTATGTTGTTAGAATGGATTCAGAACTTTGATATGATGATGTTGAGTGTGTACGAAATCCTTTGTCAAATGTCTCAAAATCCTTCTTGAGCATTTACAGCTGTTATGCTGCCGAAAATTTGCTAGAAATTCTAATGCCTTTGCATTATGATTGTGCTTTCAGATGGCCACTCGCGACCCCAATCAAGTGGTTCGCCTGACTCGATGCCTAGATGTACCCGGCCATACTGCCAAGTTGGTCAGGGTAATGACTGAGGCTGGATACCGCTGGTATCCCGAGTACACGGTCGAAGAGCAATTCCGAGACTTTAATCAAAGCCAGTATCTCTGCACTGTCAGGATATTTCCATCTTATCCTGGATCCACCGAGCCTCTTCACTGCTCCTATGGACTCGGGGTTACTATTGAGATGGCTGTGCAGGACGCCGCCTACTCTATGATGACCATTATGCGAGTCAGATCTGGTATATTTCGGGACTCTGATTTCCGGTATATGCCAGGATCACTTCCGGGAGCACAAGGGTATCTCCAGGCTATCTATGCTGACCCCACTCAGGAGGATTCACGGACTCGCACCACCGCTGAGATGCTCGAGGATAAGGACCGTGAAAATCGGGCCTTAAGGTTAGAGCTCTTCAATACCCGTGCTGACCACTGGGCCACTTTGACTCGGCTCGCACCGGCGGTGCAAGCTGGATATTCAGATATGCGCGATCTCTATCCTGTGAGATTTGCTCTGCCAGACGTGATGGTTTGGCGTGATGTAGGAGACATCACCCCACCTCGCGGTCCCCGCAGGCCACCGTCTGTTGGTCCAAGACCTCATCCTAGCCCCTATGGTCCACAAGCTCCGCGAGACCGTCTGTTTCCGGATGATCATGTTGAGCTTCCAGGCTATGGAGGTGACTTCTACGAGGACTACTACGGATCGGTCTGAGTTAGTGGTAGTATCACTAGTTCGCACTAGCTGTGTCTTCTATCGTCCCGCGTGACTCGTGGGATATGACCTAGTTTGTACTCTTTCCGGAGGTGTAGAAAAATAATGTATAGGAGCTTGGAATGCCTTCGATGAGATGTAATCCTCTTTTCACCGTAATAGTACTTTGTTTGGTCTTGTACTAAACCCTGTATGGTGTGTATGACGATGGAATAAAGAAGCAGTTTCTGTATCTACCATGTCATACGGATGATCATCTTGCATTTCGAGTTTTTCCTTACATTTTTATCCTATGTCGGAATCTTATCCTCCTGACTAAATCATTGTCTTGTTTACCTAGGATGGTCAACACGCGCGCCAACCCTGCTTCTCAAGAGCAGGCCGAAGGCAGTGAAGGCAGGAATGAAAATCTGCCTCGTCCTCCTTCACTAGCCGAGGTTATGATGGAAGCTGAGAGAAACAAGCAGGAGACCAACCGTTTGTTGGAGCGTATTGAACAGAACACGGCACACCATCAGAGGACTAACGTGGTGTCACTCAGTGATTTTATCAAATTACATGCACCCACGTTCCACCACTCCGTCGAGCCTCTCGACGCTGATGACTGGCTTCGCAGTATCTCTCACAAACTGCGTTCCGCGCTGGTAGCGGAGGCTGACAAGGTCACCTTTGCTGCATATCATCTTGAAGGCCCCGCCAGTCTATGGTGGGAGAATTTTGGAGCTATGCGCCCAGCGGGCCATGTCACTACTTGGGCTGAATTCAGCGAGGCTTTCCGTGAACATCACATTCCGGAGGGTCTCATGGACCGTAAACGTGAAGAATTTTGCAGTTTCACCCAAGGCCGACTTTCTGTGGATGTTTACAGCAGGGAGTTTGGTAATCTCGCACGATATGCAACCGAGGAAGTTTCTACCAACGCCAAGAAGCAAGCAAGGTTCCGTAAGGGCCTTAGTCCTGAGCTTCACCGCGACCTCCGTCTGCATGAGTGCACATCTTTTCAGAAACTTGTCAACAAAGCCATCAGTGCTGAAACTGGTCAGACTGACTATGACGCAACACGCAAGCATGGCCGTGACATGGGTTCCTCATCCGGTGCTGGTCCTCAGAAGCGCCGCGTGTGGGTGCCCAACACCGCCCTGCCACCCAGGTTCACACCGAGGCCATCTTTCCAGGCGCCTCGCCCTGTTCAACAGTCTGCACCGGCCAAGCCCTATGGGGGTCCAACTAACAATGCTCCTCCACGTACCAGTTTCGTGACTTGTTTCAAGTGTGGGGAATCTGGCCACTATATGCGTGAGTGTCCCCAGACCAACCCCAATCAATCTGCTAAAGCTGTTGGCCGTGGCAAGCCGACAGGAAAAATATTCCACGCCAAGCCGGTCACCGCTTCACGTGGCCATGTCAACTGTATCTCTGCCGAAGAAGCTCAAGAGGATCCCAACGTCGTTCTCGGTACGCTTCTTGTTAATTGCCATCCGGCATCTGTTCTTTTCGATACAGGAGCCTCTCATTCTTTTATATCTGAAAACTATGCTCGCTTGCATAACGTCGCATTCGGTGACATGCCAACCTCTATGGTAATTCAAACTCCGGGATCCAAGTGGCAAACTTCTAGAGTAAGCCATGGGAATGAAATCCAAGTCGACAGACTTGTTTTCCTCGCGTCTTTGATAGCCCTTAAATCTTCAGATATTAATATCATTCTGGGTATGGACTGGATGTCAGCTCATCAAGCCAAAATTGATTGCTTCTCTAGGACTGTTCAACTCACCCATCCTTCGGGGAAGATAGTCAATGTCTTGACCCGAATAGCCAAGCGACAATTATATTCTCTTAAAGCCAGCCCTTTGCCAGACCTTGAGGACGTGCCGGTAGTCCGTGACTTCCCGGATGTCTTCCCAGAAGAATTGCCAGGTGTTCCACCTGACAGGGATGTTGAGTTTGTAATAGACCTCATTCCAGGAACCGTTCCGATTGCTAGAAGACCTTATAAGATGGCACCCTTAGAACTAGCCGAGCTTAAGAAACAACTCGATGAGTCCTTGAAAAAGGGTTTCATCCGACCTAGCTCATCTCCGTGGGCTTGCCCCGTCCTTTTCGTCAAGAAGAAGGATGGTACGGACCGAATGGTTGTAGATTACCGACCTGTCAATTTGGTCACAATCAAGAACAAATATCCGCTTCCCAGGATCAACGACCTGTACGATCAGCTCGCTGGATCCTCAGTCTTCTCCAAGATGGATTTGAGGTTGGGCTACCATCAAATCAAAATCAGAAACGGGGACATTCCTAAAACGGCCTTTGTTACTCGTTATGGCCAATACGAGTACACCGTCATGTCCTTCGGGTTAACCAACGCTCCAGCCACCTTTTCTCGGTTAATGAACTCAATCTTCATGGAGTACTTGGATAAATTCGTTGTAGTTTACCTCGATGATATACTCATCTACTCCAAAAACGAGGAAAAACATGCCGAACATCTAAGGCTAGTGTTGAAGAAACTTCGAGAGCATCGCCTTTATGCCAAATTTTCTAAATGTGAATTCTGGTTGCCAGGAGTGACCTATCTAGGTCATGTAATATCTGGTAAAGGTATTGCTGTTAACCCTGAGCGAGTTCAAGCCGTCCTTAATTGAACTCCACCTGAATCGGTCAAGCAAGTTCGGAGTTTTCTGGGCTTAGCGAGCTATTGTCGTCGCTTTGTCGAGAACTTCTCCAAAGTTGCTAAACCTCTAACCGAACTCCTCAAGAAAGATAAGAAGTTCGAGTGGACTCCACAATGTGAGCACAGCTTTCAGGAACTGAAAAGACGTCTGACTTCTGCTCCCGTACTGGTACCGCCAGACTTCTCCAAGGACTTTGTTATCTACTGCGACGCCTCGCGACAAGGACTAGGTTGCATTCTCATGCAAGATCGACACGTAATTGCCTACGCTTCACGGCAATTGCACCCACATGAGGAGAATTATCCTACTCATGATCTAGAGCTTGCAGCTGTAGTCTATGCACTTAAAACCTGGCGACATTACCTCCTCGGTAATCATTGCGAAATATTCACTGATCACCAAAGTTTGAAGTACATCTTCACCCAACCGGATTTGAATCTCAGGCAAAGACGTTGGGTCGAGTTGATCACAGATTTCGACTTAGGAATAACTTACACCCCAGGAAAAGCCAACGTCATGGCTGATGCGCTAAGTCGTAAATCTTATTGTAACAACCTGATGTTACAACAAGGTCAACCGCTTCTCCATGAGGAATTTCGGAAGCTTAACCTTCACATTGTTCCTCAAGGTTTTCTTTCCACCTTGGTAGCAAAACCTACTCTTACGGATCAAATCATTGCTGCCCAAAAGCGAGATAAGGGAATATCTAAAATCAAAGAGAACATTGCTAGCGGAGGTGCTAGTTGTTTCTCCACAAATGATCATGGTGTTGTGTACTTTGAGAACCGTCTAGTGGTTCCCAAGAACCAGCATCTACGGCAGTTGATCCTTCAGGAGGCTCATGAATCTCCTCTCACCATTCATCCCGGTAGTACTAAGATGTATCAGGACCTACGCCAGAGGTTCTGGTGGACTAGGATGAAGAGAGAGATTGCTCAGTATATTGCAAATTGCGACGTCTGTCGTCGTGTAAAAGCAGAGCATCAACGGCCTGCTGGCACCCTTCAACCCTTAGCTATTCCTGAATGGAAATGGGATAAAATTGGTATGGATTTCATTACCGGTTTTCCCAGGACCAAGAGAGGGAATAATGCTATCTTCGTCGTTGTCGATCGTCTTTCCAAAGTAGCCCATTTCCTACCTGTTCGTGAGAGTATAACCGCTAGTCAGCTGGCAGACTTATACATCTCCCGAATAGTGTCCCTCCATGGTGTTCCTTTGGAAATCAACTCGGATCGAGGAAGTCTTTTCACCTCTCGATTTTGGGAAAGTTTCCAAAATGCTATGGGAACCCGTCTCTCCTTTAGCACCGCCTTCCACCCTCAGTCGAGTGGTCAAGTGGAACGTGTCAACCAGATTCTAGAAGACATGCTTCGAGCCTCTGTTATCTCATTCGGAATGGACTGGGAAAAATGCCTTCCATTTGCCGAATTCGCTTACAACAACAGCTATCAATCTAGCTTGGGTAAAGCCCCTTTTGAAGTTCTCTATGGACGACGGTGTCGAACACCCCTTAACTGGTCAGAGACCGGGGAAAGACAATTCTTTGGCCCGGATATGATTCAGGAAGCCGAAGAACAAGTTCGCATCGTTCGTGAAAAGTTGAAAACAGCCCAATCTCGTCAAAAGAGTCAATATGACCGAAAACATAAGGCTATGACTTTCGAGGTTGACGAGAAGGCTTATCTTCGGGTCACCCCTCTGAAGGGAACCCATCGTTTCGGTATCAAAGGCAAATTGGCTCCTCGATACATTGGACCTTTTCGCATTCTTGCCAAACGAGGAGAAGTTGCCTACTAGTTGGAACTACCTCCGCATCTCTCCAGAGTCCACGATGTCTTCCACGTTTCTCAACTCAGGCGTTGCTTCTCGGATCCTATCCGTGGAGTGGACTACGAAACGCTTGATCTCCAAGATAATCTTACATACCGAGAGTACCCCATTCGTATCCTCGATCGGGCCGAGCGTACCACTCGACGTCATAATATCAAGTTTCTCAAGGTTCAATGGTCGCACCATTCTGAGGATGAAGCAACTTGGGAAAGGGAGGATCGTCTTCGACTCGAGTACCCCGCCTTCTTTCCGGAGGAACCCAAATCTCGGGACGAGATTCTTTTGAGTGGGGGTGAGTTGTCACACCCTAGCTAGTCATGCATTAGAGTGTTGCATCATGTTTACTCTTTCATCAGAAACTTGAAATGGGGATGACAGAACCCCCAGTCCCCTCTGAAACCAACTAGGGTTTACTAAAATAATTTTCAATGAACCTGAAATGCCCTTCTAAAATGCCCATCATTTTTGTCTTGGTTCAGAACCTCTGCCAAAAGTGGTGCACATTTTCCTAGGCCATCTTAGGGTTTTTGAATTAATTCATAAATATTTGAATTTGGGCATTTAAAATTATATAAAATATTTAAATGCTCAAATACCTCCAAACTAAAATGTTTCATGTTGGAAATAATCCAACTATGGACCAGGAGTGATTTGGTGATTTTTGAAGTTGCCTAGGTATTTTATTAAATTCAACAAAGTTGCAGATATATTAAATAAAAACAAAAACAGAAAAAAAGGGGGAAAGCTTACCTGGCGCCTGCCCCCGGCCCACCTGCCGGCCCAGCCCAGCACCGCTCCAGCGAGCTGCTTGCCGGCCAGGCAGGCAGGCAGGTGCCCGACGGCGACCGCGGCGTGCGCCACGCACCTGCTCGCCGCCTCGCCGCTCCCCTCGCCAGGTGACGTCGTGGATCGGCCTCTCTCTCTCCCCCCTCGCTGTAGCCACGCCCTCCGACCACCCCACGCCGTCTCACCGTGTCCAGGAGCTCCGCCGCTGTCCACTTCATCGAGCAGCCGAGCCCCGAGCGCTCGCAACGCCCGAGTCCACCGCACCGACCTCGCCCGAGCTCACCGTCGCCGGAGATCCCCTTCAACGCCATCGTCGCTCCGGTCCATCTCCGGCCGCACCAAGGACTCCGTCGCACTCACTGTGAGCTTAGCCATCTTCCCCTCCCTTCCGTTCTTGCTCCCGAGCCGTGTAGCAACCTCCCGGAGCTCAACCGCACCCACCGCCGTGGAGCTCGTCGCCGACGTGCTCCCGGTCATCCTCCGGCCACAAACTGGTGTCCATCATGCTCACCGTGTCACTTAGCATCTAACTAGCCACTCCCCGAGCCTCACCGACCCCTCTAGCGTCAAGTTCGTCTTCGGCCGAACCCCGGTGGCCGCCAAGGTCGTCGCCGGCGCCAACTCCGGCCACCCCGACCCCAACGGACTCCGCCAAGAGCTGCGGTTTGTCCTCAGCTCCACTCCGGTGATCTCCGCGGCCCATTTGGTGGCCGGAATAGCCAAAACCACTCCCGCCGCCGCGTCGGGCTCGCCGGCGGCTAAACGCCGGTGCAGCCGACCCGGGTTTGACCACGGGTGGGCCCTGGTTGACTCCCCTGAGTCAATGACAGGTGGGGCCCAGCCCTGTTAATTAAACAGGATTAGTTTTAATTAAATTTTAATTAAAATAATCACCCTGACATGCGGGACCCACTGTCAGGTTTGACCTGGACCAGTTCCGTTGACCTGCTGACATCACACTGACGTCAGGCTGACGCAGTAATTGATTTTCTGGATTTAATTTAAATCAGGAAATTCCAGAATATTATTTAAACTTCAAAAATTCATAACTTTTATTCTGTAACTCCAAATTGGACAAATTATATATGAAAAATGATCAGAAAAATCCAATCTATCCATCTGTACTATTTTCATGCATGATCAAACAAGTTAAATTGATGTTTTAAGCAGAACAAGGAAAAGCACTTTAAAAGGCCATATTTGAATTTGAAATTTGAATCCTTGATTCAAATTTGTTCAAACCCTTCTGGTTTTAGTTGCATTAGCCCAACACACTCATATTGCCATGTTTCATGCATGCATCATATTGTTGCACATTGTTTGGTGATGGTTGTGTATCGGTGTCCTTGCGACAGGTTCTGCCTCCGAGGAGTACCGTGATTACCCTAACGAAGAACCATATCAGTGCATCGAACCATCAGGCAAGCAACCAACCATTTGATCATATCGATACAATCCCATGTTCTCGCTCCTGCTCTCTTTTACTGCATTAAGACAACGCGTTTCAAACTGCTGTGTGCTACGGTAGTTGAACCCATTTCCTCTGCATGACCTGTCATTGCCACAGTAACTAGATGAAACCCACTAGCATGTGTAGGAGTTGATTGAGCCATATGTATGTGTTGTTCCTACCTTGATATGCCTGCTATGCTTAGAGTTGTGTCAGGTCTGGTTCATCTGGGTGATGGGCTAGAGTGAAATGTTTATGTCGGTAATGAGAGTGGTGTGGTGAACACGATTTGGTAAAGGTATCGATGAGAGGCCATGTAGGAGTACATGGTGGGTTGTTTCATTGAAGCCGACCTTAAGCACTGAGATCTGTATGTGTGATTTAAGATACAGCTACTACCATGCATTGGGCCCTGAAATATGACCCCGCTCGACTTCTTATTCACCCTAGCTCTCTGTCCAGGAGTTGCAAGTAGTTTCTGGTGTTTGTAGCCTACTGGAGGCCGTGGACAGCGCTGACCGTAGGGGTGGGCTGTGATGCGGTAGGTACGTGGCACGGTGTACCGAATACCCGTTAGGTATCTCGGGAACCCTGTTCACATCGTTCGGGGCCGTATGGGAAACCTCGGCCGGACTCCCTGCGGATGGAACCTGAATAGGCGATAAACCTGGACTAGAGGCTTAAGTGTTTAGGTAGATCGTGGTCTACACCCACGTCGGCTTTCGCTTGAAGTCTGCCAAGCACATGTCGTGTGCAGACGCTAAGTGGTGGAAACATGTATGAAGAAGTACACCCCTGCAGGGTTAACATGATCTATTCGAATAGCCGCGTCCGCGGTAAAGGACTACTTGGTTGCCTATACAGTTCATAGACAAGTAAATGGAAACTACTAAAAGCCTTCAAGATAAGTGTGAGTGCCGAGGATGGCTCTTCCGTAGGAAGACGGAGGTGGATCCTCGGTAGTGTATTGAAGTGGTGAGTAGTGGACTCGTGTGCGCAAAACCATTTCAAGTTGAAGTATCGTAGGATAGACTAGCCAAGAGTCAAAGCTGGCTTGCTGCAATAACTCCACCAACCCTTCTTGATACTATGCATGTATGTAGGATCTGATGTAAGTCTTGCTGAGTACCTTTGTACTCATGTTGCTATAATCTACATTTTTACAGAAGACGCTGCAACCCCTTCTGATGGGTTCTATGTAGACGTTGACATCAACGAGTAGGCTAAAGACCCAGGTGGTGACCCTGAGCTTGTGAAGGACCACATAGTATAGCCAGAGGCTTTCCAAGCCTCTTTTATTTTACTAGTTGTCTGTACTCAGACAAGTTACTTCCGCTGCTGGCTTGTATGATTGTATGACTTGTATGTTGGGTCGTGAGACCCGTACCTTTGTGTGTATGTTATGTATGGCTCACTGAGCCTTAAATAAAGTACTTGTGTCATAGAGTAATGTTGTGATGCTTCGTTGTATTTGCACATATCGAGCATATTGTGTGTATGACTGAAATGCTTGGTATGTGTGGAATCTGACTATCTAGTTGTTTATCTTTAGTAGCCTCTCTTACCGGGAAATGTCTCCTAGTGTTACCGCTGAGCCATGGTAGCTTGCTACTGCTCTGGAACACTTAGGCTGGCCGGCATGTGTCCTTCTTCGTTCCTGTGTCTGTCCCTTCGGGGAAATGTCACGCTTTGAGTACCGGAGTCCTGTTAGCCCGCTACAGCCCGGTTTACCGGAGTCCTGCTAGCCCAGTGCTACAGCCCGGACCCACTTGCTGATGACCGACACGTTCGAAGCTGGGTCATGGATGCCTGTCCCTGTAAGTCTGTGCCACTTTGGGTTTACGACTAGTCATGTCAGCCCGGGCTCTTTATCATATGGATGCTAGCGACACTATCATATACGTGAGCCAAAAGGCGCAAACGGTCCCGGGCAAAGGTAAGGCGACACCCGTGGGAATACCGTGCGTGAGGCCGCAAAGTGATATGAGGTGTTACCGGCTAGATCGATGTGACATCGAGTCGGGGTCCTGACATGGAGGCATTCACATAGAGTCATATTTTGTTCTAATTCTTGAGTTGTAAGTAAATAAAAGTGTGATGATCTTCATTATTAGAGCATTTCCCATGTGAGGAAAGGATGATGGAGACTATGATTCCCCCACAAGTCGGGATGAGACTCCAGATGAAAAAAAGAGGCCTTAAAAAAGAAGGAGAAGGCCCAAATAAAAAAATGAGAGAAAAAGAGAGAAGGGACAATGTTACTATCCTTTTTCCACACTTGTGCTTCAAAGTAGCACCATGATCTTCATGATAGAGAGTCTCCTATGTTGTCACTTTCATATACTAGTGGGAATTTTCATTATAGAACTTGGCTTGTATATTCCAATGATGGGCTTCCCCAAACTGCCCTAGGTCTTCGTGAGCAAGCAAGTTGGATGCACACCCACTTAGCTTCTTTTTTAGCTTTCATATACTTATAGCTCTAGTGCATATGTTGCATGGAAATCCCTACACACTCACATTGATATCTATTCATGGGCATCTCAATAGCCCGTTGATATGCCTAGTTGATGTGAGACTATCTTCCTCCTTTTTGTCTTCTCCACAGCCACCACTCTATTCCACCAATAGTGTTATGTCCATGGCTCACGCTCATGTATTGCATGAAGATTGAAAAAGTTTGAGGACATCAAAAGTATGAAACAATTGCTTGGCTTGTCATCGGGGTTGTGCATGATTACATATTTTGTGTGATGAAGATAGAGCATAGCCAGACTATATGATTTTGTACGGATAGCTTTCTTTGGCCATGTTATTTTGAGAAGACATGATTGCTTTGTTAGTATGCTTGAAGTATTATTGTTTTTTGTCTTGAATCTTTTGGATTTGAACATTCATGCCACAATAAACAAAATTACATTGATAAATATGTTAGGTAGCATTCCACATCAAAAATTATGTTTTTATCATTTACCTACTCAAGGACGAGCATGAATTAAGCTTGGGGATGCTTGATACGTCTCCAATGTATCTATAATTTTTTATTGTTCCATGTTATTATATTATCTATTTGGATGTCTAATGGGCTTTAATATGCTCTTTTATATTATTTTTGGACTAACCTATTAACCGAGGGCCTAGTGCTAGTTTCTGTTTTTTTGCCTATTTTAGAGTTTTGCAGAAAAGGAATACCAAATGGAATGAAACCTTCGCGATGATCTTTCTTGGACCGAAAGCAAACCAGAAGACTTGGAGATGAAGTCGAAGACGCAACGAGGAGGCCATGAAGCAGGAGGGCGCGCCCAGGGTGTTGGAAATATGCCCTAGAGGCAATAATAAATTAGTTATTATTATTATATTTCCTTGTTCATGATAATCGTTTATTATCCATGCTATAATTGTATTGATAGGAAACTCAGATACATGTGTGGGTACATAGACAACACCATGTCCCTAGTAAGCCTCTAGTTGACTAGCTCGTTGATCAATAGATGGTTACGGTTTCCTGACCATGGACATTGGATGTCGTTGATAACGGGATCACATCATTAGGAGAATGATGTGATGGACAAGACCCAATCCTAAGCCTAGCACAAAGATCGTGTAGTTCGTATGCTAAAGCTTTTCTAATGTCAAGTATCATTTCCTTAGACCATGAGATTGTGCAACTCCCAGATACGGTAGGAATGCTTTGGGTGTACCAAACGTCACAACGTAACTAGGTGGCTATAAAGGTGCACTACGGGTATCTCCGAAAGTGTCTGTTGGGTTGGCACGAATCGAGACTGGGATTTGTCACTCCGGTTGACGGAGAGGTATCTCTGGGCCCACTCAGTAGGACATCATCATAATGTGCACAATGTGACCAAGGGGTTGATCACGGGATGATGTGTTACGGAACGAGTAAAGAGACTTGCCGGTAACGAGATTGAACAAGGTATCGGCATACCGACGATTGAATCTCGGGCAAGTACAATACCGCTAGACAACGGGAATTGTATACGGGATTGATTGAATCCTAGACATCGTGGTTCATCCGATGAGATCATCGTGCAACATGTAGGAGCCAACATGGGTATCCAGATCCCGCTGTTGGTTATTGACCAGAGAACGTCTCGGTCTTGTCTGCATGGTTCCCGAACCCGTAGGGTCTACACACTTAAGGTTCGATGACGCTAGGGTTATAAACGAAGTTTGTATGTGGTTACCGAATGTTGTTTGGAGTCCCGAATGAGATCCCGGATGTCACGAGGAGTTCCGGAATGGTCCAGAGGTAAAGAATTATATATGGGAAGTCCTGTTTTGGTCAACGGAAAAGTTTCGGGTGTTATCGGTAATGGACCAGGACCACCGGGAGGGTCCCGGGGGTCCACCAAGTGGGGCCACCGGCCCTAGAGGGCTGCATGGGCCAAGTGTGGGAGGGTACCAGTCCCAGGTGGGCTAGTGCGCCCCCCACAAGGGCCCAAGGCGCCTAGGGTTTGGGGAGGGGGCGCCCCCACCTTGCTTGGGGGGCAAGTTTCCCCCTCTCCCCCCTTGGCCGCCACCCTAGATGGGTTTTGGGGCTGCCGCACCCCTTGGGGTGGGAACCCTAGAGAGGGCGCAGCCCCCTCCCTCTCCACTATATATACTTGAGGTTTTGGGGCTGCCATACATAAGAGTTTCCACCTCTCCCTGGCGCAGCCCTACCTCTCTTTCTCCTCATCTCCCGCGGTGCTTGGCGAAGCCCTGCAGGATTACCACACTCCTCCACCACCACCACGCCGTTGTGCTGCTACTGGACGGAGTCTTCCCCAACCTCTCCCTCTCTCCTTGCTGGATCAAGGCATGGGAGACGTCACCGGGCTGCACGTGTGTTGAATGCGGAGGTGCCGTCCGTTCGGCACTAGGATCTCCGGTGATTTGGATCATGACGAGTACGACTCCTTCAACCCCGTTCTCTTGAATGCTTCCGCTTAGTGATCTACAAGGGTATGTAGATGCACTCCCCTCTCTCTCGTTGCTAGTCTCTCCATAGATAGATCTTGGTGATTCGTAGGAAAATGTTGAATTTCTGCTACGTTCCCCAATAGTGGCATCATGAGCGAGGTCTATTTCATAGATTCTTTGCACGAGTAGAACACAAAGTAGTTGTGGGCGTTGATTTTGTTCAATATGCTTACCGTTACTAGTCCAATCTTGTTTCGACGGTATTGTGGGATGAAGTGTCCCGGACCGACCTTACACGTACACTTACGTGAGACAGGTTCCACCGATTGACATGCACTTGTTGCATAAGGTGGCTAGCGGGTGCCAGTCTCTCCCACTTTAGTCGGAACGGATTCGATGAAAAGGGTCCTTATGAAGGGTAAATAGAAATTGGCATATCACATTGTGGCTTTTGCATAGGTAAGAAACGTTCTTGCTAGAAACCCATAGCATCCACGTAAAACATGCAAACAACAATTAGAGGACGTCTAACTTGTTTTTGCAGGGTATGCTATGTGATGTGATATGGTCAAAATAATGTGATGAATGATATGTGATGTATGAGATTGATCATGTTCTTGTAATAGGAATCACGACTTACATGTCGATGAGTATGACAACCGGCAGGAGCCATAGGAGTTTTCTTAATTTATTGTATGACCTGCGTGTCATTGAACAAACACCATGTAATTACTTTACTTTATTGCTAGCCGGTAGCCATAGTAGTACAAGTAATAAGTTGGCGAGACAACTTCATGGAGACACGATGATGGAGATCATGATGATGGAGATCATGGTGTCATGCCGGTGACGATGATGATCATGGAGCCCCGAAGATGGAGATCAAAAGGAGCAAAATGATATTGGCCATATCATGTCACTATTTGATTGCATGTGATGTTTATCATGTTTATGCATCTTATTTGCTTAGAACGACGGTAGTAAACAAGATGATCCCTCATTAAAATTTCAAGAAAGTGTTCCCCCTAACTGTGCACCGTTGCAATAGTTCATCGTTTCGAAGCACCACGTAATGATCGGGTGTGATAGATTCTAATGTTCACATACAACGGGTGTAAGCCAGATTTACACACGCAAAACACTTAGGTTAACTTGACGAGCCTAGCATGTACATACATGGCCTCAGAACACAAGAGACCGAAAGGTCGAGCATGAGTCGTATGGTGGATACGATCAACATGAAGATGTTCACCGATGATGACTAGTCCGTCTCACGTGATGATCGGACACGACCTAGTTGATTCGGATCATGTAATCACTTAGATGACGAGAGGGATGTCTATCTGAGTGGGAGTTCGTTAGATGAACTTAATTATCCTGAACATAGTCAAAAGCCCTTTGAAAATTATGGCATAGCTCGCGCTTTAGTTCTACTGTTTTAGATATGTTCCGAGAGAAAATATAGTTGAAAGTCGACAGTAGCAATTATGCGGACAGTAGAAGGCTTATGTCCTTAATGCACCGCTCGGTGTGCTGGACCTCGAATGTGGTCTATGGATGTTGAGAACATCTGACATACACGTTTTGATGACTACATGATAGTACGGTAATGTTAAATGGTTTAGAATTAAGGCACCGAAGACATTTTTGAAATGTCGCAGAACATATGAGATGTTCCAAGAGCTGAAATTGGGATTTTAGGCTCGTGCCCACGTCAAGAGGTACGAGACCTCCGACGAGTTTTCTAGCCTACAAACTAAGGGAGAAGATCTCAATCGTTGAGCTTGTACTCAGATTGTCTGGGTACAACAATCACTTGAATCGAATGGGAGTTAATCTTCCAGATGAGATAGTGATGTTTCTCCAAAGACATTGCCACCAAGCTACTAGAGCTTCGTGATGAACTGTAACATAACAGGGATGGATATGATGATCCTTGAGCTTTTCGCAATGTTCGACACCACGAATGTAGAAATCAAGAAGGAGCATCAATTGTTGATGGTAGTGAAACCACTAGTTTCAAGAAGGGCAAGGGCAAGAAGGGGTACTTCATGAAATGGCAGATCAATTGCTGCTCCAGTGAAGAAACCCAAGGTTGAACCCAAACCCGAGACTAAGTGCTTCTGTAATGAGAGGAACGGACACTGAAGCAGAACCACCCTAGATACTTGGTAGATAAGAAGGCAGGCAAGGTCGATAGAAGTATATTGGATATACATTATGTTAATGTGTACGTTACTAGTACTCCTAGTAGCACCAGGGTATTAGATACCGGTTTGGTTGCTAAGTGTTAGTAACTCGAAATAAAAGCTACTAAATAAACGGAGACTAGCTAAAGGAGAGCTGACGATATGTGTTGGAAGTGTTTCCAAGGTTGATGTGATCAAGCATCGCACGCTCCCTCTACCATCGAGATTGGTGTTAAACCTGAATAATTGTTACTTGGTGTTTGCGTTGAGCATAGACATGATTGGATTATGTCTATTGCAATACGGTTATTCATTTAAGGAGAATAATGGTTACTCTATTTATTTGAATAAATACCTTCAGTGGTCTTGCACCTAAAAGAATGGTTTATTGAATGTCGATCGTAGTGATACACATTTTCATGGCAAAAGATATAAGATAGTAATGATAGTACCATTTACTTGTGGCACTGCCATGTAAGTCATATTGGTATAAAACGCATGAAGAAGCTCCATGCTGATGGATCTTTGGACTCACTCGTTTTTGAAAAGTTTGAAACATGCGAACCATGTCTATTGGTGTATACGCATGAAGAAACTCCATGCAGATGGATCGTTTGGACTCACTTGTTTTTGAATCACTTGAGATATGCAAATCATACCACATGGGCGAGATGACTGAAAAGCCTCGTTTTCAGTAAGATGGAACAAGATAGCAACTTGTTGGAAGTAATACATTTTGATGTGTGCAGTCCAACGAGTGCTGAGGCATGTAGTGAATATCGTTATGTTCTTACTTCACAGATGATTTGAGTAGATGTTGAGTGTATTTACTTGATGAAACACAAGTCTGAATTAATGAAAGGATCAAGTAATTTCAGAGTGAAGTTGAAGATCTTCATGACAAGAGGATAAAATGTATGTGATATGATCATAGAGATGAATATCTGAGTTGTGAGTTTGGTACACAATTAAGACATTGTGGAAATTGTTTCACAACTAACACCGCCTGGAACACCATAGTGTGATGGTGTGTCCGAACATCATGACTGCACCCTATTGGATATGGTGCATGCCATGATGTCTCTTATCGAATGACCACTATCGTTCATGGGTTAGGCATTAGAGACAACCGCACTCACTTTAATAGGGCACACGTAATTCCGTTGAGATGACACCGTATGAACTATGGTTTAGAGAAACCTAAGTTGTCGTTTCTTGAAAGTTTGGGGCTGCGACGCTTATATGAAAAAGTTTCATCCTGATGAGCTCGAACCCAAAGCGGATAAATACATCTTCATATGACACTCAAAACAGTTGGGTATACGTCCTATTTCAGATCCGGAAGCAAAAGTGATTGTTTCTAGAAACGGGTCCTTTCAGGTTTCTCTCGAAAGAATTGAGTGGGAGGATGGTGGAGACTTGATGAGGTTATTGAACCATCACTTCAACCTGTGTGTAGCAGGGCACAGGAAGTTGTTCATGTGGCACCTACGCCAATTGAAGTGGAAGTTGATGATAGCGATCATGATGCTTCGGATCAAGTCACTGCCAAACCTCGTAGGTCGACAAGGACACGTACTACTTCAGAGTGGTACGCAATCCTGTCTTAGAGGTCATGTTGCTAGACGACAATGAACCTACGAGCTATGGAGAAGTGATGGTGGGCCCGGATTCCGACGAATGGCTCGAGGCCATAAAATCCAAGAGAGGATCCATGACTTTGGAATAAATACTTGATGGTCGTAAGGTCATTGGGTACAGATGGATTTTAAAAAGGAAGACAGACAATGATGGTAAGTATCACCATTAAGAAAGCTCGACTTGTCATTAAGATGTTTTCCGACAAGTTCAAGGAGTTGGCTACGATGAGACTTAATCACTTGTAGCGATGCTAAGAGTCTGTTGGAATTATATTAGCAATTACTGCATGATTTATGAAATCTTACAGATAGGATGTCAAAACATTGTTTCCTTGACAATATCCTTGAGGAAAGGTTGTATGTGATACAACCAGAAGGTTTTGACAATCCTGAAAGACGCTAACAAGTATGCAAAGCTCCAGCAATCCTTCTAAGGACTGGATTAAGCATCTCGGAGTTGGAATGTACGCTTTGATGATATGATCAAAGATTTTGGGTTATACAAAGTTTATGAGAAACTTGTATTTCCAAAGAAGTGAGTGGGAGCACTATAGAATTTCTGATGAGTATATGTTGTTGACATATTGTTGATCAGAAATGATGTAGAATTTCTGTAAAGCATATAGGGTTATTTGAAAAGTGTTTTTCAATAGAAAACCTGGATTAAGCTGCTTGAATATTGAGCATCAAGATCTATGAGGATAGATAAAAACGCTAAATGGTACTTTCAAATGAGCACATACCTTGACATGATCTTGAAGGTGTTCAAGATGGATCAGTCAAAGAAGGAGTTCTTGCCTGAGTTGTAAGGTATGAAGTTAAGAGTTAAAGCTCGACCACGGCACAAGAGAGAGAAAGGACGAAGGTCGTCCCCTATGCTTCAGACATAGGCTCTATAGTATGCTATGTTGTGTACCGCACCGGAAGTGAGCCTTACCATGAGTCAGTCAAGGGGTACAAGAATGATCCAGGAACGGATCATTGGATAGCGGTCAAAAATTGTCCTTGGAGTAAATAAGGACATGTTTCTCGATTATGGAGGTGATAAAGAGTTCGGCGTAAAGGGTTACATCGATGCAAGCTTTAACACCTATCCGAATAACACTGAGTAGCAAACCGGATACGTATAGTGGAGCAACCATTTGGAATAGCTCCAAGTGGAGCATGGAAGTAGCGTTTACAATATGACATAGAGAATTGTGAAATACATACGGATCTGAATGTTGCAGACCCGTTGACTAAAACCTCTCTCACAAGCAAAACATGATCAAACCCCAGAACTCATTGAGTCTTAATCACATGGTGATGTGAACTAGTTTAGTGACACTAGTAAACTCTTTGGATGTTGGTCACATGGCGATGTGACCTATCAGTGTTAATCACATGTCGATGTGAACTAGATTATTGACTCTAGTGCAAGTGGGAGACTGTTGGAAATATGCCCTAGAGGCAATAATAAATTAGTTATTATTATTATATTTCCTTATTCATGATAATCATTTATTATCCATGATATAATTGTATTGATAGGAAACTCAGATACATGTGTGGGTACATAGACAACACCATGTCCCTAGTAAGCCTCTAGTTGACTAGCTCGTTGATCAATAGATGGTTACAGTTTCCTGACCATGGACATTGGATGTCGTTGATAATGGGATCACATCATTAGGAGAATGATGTGATGGACAAGACCCAATCCTAAGCCTAGCACAAAGATCGTGTAGTTCGTATGCTAAAGCTTTTCTAATGTCAAGAATCATTTCCTTAGACCATGAGATTGTGCAACTCCCGGATACCATAGGAATGCTTTGGGTGTACCAAACGTCACAACATAACTGGGTGGCTATAAAGGTGCACTACGGGTATGTCCGAAAGTGTCTGTTGGGTTGGCACGAATCGAGACTGGGATTTGTCACTCCAGTAGACGGAGAGGTATCTCTTGGCCCACTCGGTAGGACATCATTATAATGTGCACAATGTGACCAAGGGGTTGATCACGGGATGATGTGTTATGGAACGAGTAAACAGACTTGCCGGTAACGAGATTGAACAAGGTATTGGCATACCGACGATCAAATCTCGGGCAAGTACAATACCGCTAGACAAAGGGAATTGTATCCGGGATTGATTGAATCCTCGACATCGTGGTTCATCCGATGAGATCATGGTGGAACATGTGGGAGCCAACATGGGTATCCAGATCCCGCTGTTGGTTATTGACCGGGGAATGTCTCGGTCATGTCTGCATGGTTCCCGAACCCGTAGGGTCTACACACTTAAGGTTCGATGACGCTAGGGTTATAAAGGAAGTTTGTATGTGGTTACCAAATGTTGTTCTGAGTCTCGGATGAGATCCCGGACGTCACGAGGAGTTCCGGAATGGTCCGGAGGTAAAGATTTATATATGGGAAGTCTTATTTTGGTCATCGGAAAAGTTTTGGCTGTTATCGGTAATGTACCGGGACCACCGGGAGGGTCCCGGGGGTCCACCAAGTGGGGCCACCAGCCCCAGAGGGCTGCATGGGCCAAGTGTGGGAGGGGACCAGTCCCAGGTGGGCTGGTGCACCCCCCACAAGGGCCCAAGGCGCCTAGGGTTTGGGGAGGGGGCACCCCCACCTTGCTTGGGGGGGTAAGTTTCCCCCTCTCCCCCCCTTGGCCGCCACCCAAGATGGGCTTTGGGGCTGCCGCACCCCTTGGGGTGGGAACCCTAGAGGGGGCGCAGCCCCCTCCCTCTCCCCTATATATACTTGAGGTTTTGGGGCTGCCATACATAAGAGTTTCCACCTCTCCCTGGCGCAGGCCTACCTCTCTTTCTCCTCATCTCCCACGGTGCTTGGCGAAGCCCTGCAGGATTACCACACTCCTCCACCACCACCACGCCGTTGTGCTGCTGCTGGACGGAGTCTTCCCCAACCTCTCCCTCTCTCCTTGCTGGATCAAGGCATGGGAGACGTCACCGGGCTGCACGTGTGTTGAACGCGGAGGTGTCGTCCGTTCGGCACTAGGATCTCCGGTGATTTGGATCACGACGAGTATGCCTCTTTCAACCCCGTTCTCTTGAACGCTTCCTCTTAGCGATCTACAAGGGTATGTAGATGCACTCCCCTCTCTCTCATTGCTATTCTCTCCATAGATAGATCTTGGTGATTCGTAGGAATTTTTTTGAATTTATGCTACGTTCCCCAACATAGGGGGTGTAGGTGTGCCCCCCACCCTCGTGGGCCCCTTGTAGCTCCTATGACCTAGTTCCTTCGCATATATCTACTCTTATACCCGGGGAGCCATGAAACCACTTTTCCACCGCCACAACCGTTTGTACCTGTGAGATCCCATCTTGGGGCCTTTTCCGACGATCTACCTGAGGGGGATTCGATCACCGAGGGCTTCGACATCAACA
The DNA here is from genome assembly GCF_002162155.2 of Triticum dicoccoides. Classification (NCBI taxonomy): domain Eukaryota; kingdom Viridiplantae; phylum Streptophyta; class Magnoliopsida; order Poales; family Poaceae; genus Triticum; species Triticum dicoccoides. The sequence goes on from NC_041391.1 coordinate 161,818,740, forward strand.
CCATTACCTCTCCGATGAAGCATGAGTAGTTTACCACAGACCTTAGGGTCCATAATTATTAGCTAGATGGCTTCTTCTCTCTCTTTGATTCTCAATACCAAGTTCTCCTCGATGTTCTTGGAGATCTATTCAAATTTTGCGGTGTGTTTGCTGAGATCCGATGAATTGTGGATTTATGAACATGATTATCTATGAATATTATTTGGTTCTTCTCTGAATTCTTATATGCATGATTTGATATCTTTGCAAGTCTCTTCTAATTATCGGTTTAGTTTGACCTACTAGATTGATCTTTCTTGCAATGGGAGAAGTGCTTAGCTTTGGTTTCAATCTTGCGGTGTCCTTTTCCAGTGACAGTAGGGGCAGCAAGGCACGTATTGTATTCTTGCCATCGAGGATAACAAGATGGGGTTTTCATCATATTGCTTGAGTTAATTCCTCGACATCATGTCATCTTGCTTAATGCGTTACTCCATTCTTTATGAACTTAATACTCTAGATGCATGTTGGATAGTGGTCGATGTGTGGAGTAATAGTAGTAGATGCAGGAAGCAGTCGGTCTACTTGACACGGACGTGATGCCTATGTTCATGATCATTGCCCTAGATGTCATCATAATTATGCGCTTTTCTATCAATTGCTTGGTAGTAATTTGTTCACCCACCGTAATATATGCTATCTCGAGAGAAGCCACTAGTGAAACCTATGGCCCTCGGGTCGCTTTTCCATATTATTAAATCTGTTTACATCTTGTTAGTTTCTGATCTACTATTTTGCAATCTTTACTTTCCAATCTATGCAACCAAAAATACCAAAAATATTTACTTTACTGTTTATCTATCTCTATCAGATCTCACTTTTGCGAGTGACCATGAAGGGATTTACAACCCCTTTATCTTGTTGGTTGCGAGTTCTTGATTGTTTGTGCAGGTATTCAGTGACTTGTGCATCGTATCCTACTGGATTGATACCTTGGTTCTCAAAACTAAGGGAAATACTTATGCTACTTTGCTGCATCACCCTTTCCTCTTCAAGGGAAAACCAACGCAAGCTCGAGAGGTAGCAAGAAGGATTTCTGGTGCTGTTGCCGGGGAGATTTATGCCAAGTCAAGTCAAGATTTGTCTCCCTTCAACTTGCCAATTTCTGGCGTCGTTGCCGGGAAAATCTACGCCAAGTCAATCCATACCAAGTACCCATCATAAACTCTTCTCCCTTGCATTACATTATTCGCCATTCGCCTCTCGTTTTACTCTCCCCCACTTCTAAAACGATTTTCAAAAACCTTTGCCTTTTCTTCACCCTTCTTTCATTTGATTGTATGTTTGCTTGTGTCTCCATGTGACTTCTATGTGCTTGCATCTATGCTTGCTAAAAATCTATTGGTATGGATCCACTTAAAGTGTTTTGCTTGGATCATCTTCGATCTATATGTGCTCGTGTTGAAACCCCAACTAGTTCAGTTGAGGGAAAGCCTTTAGATGAGCATGCTCATTTTGTGCGTCACCGTTTGTCTGAAAAAGGGAGACTCTTATGGGATGAAATAAACATATTGCTGTGTTATGCTTGGAATCTTTGTGAAATTTGTGATTTTACTTGTTGCTCTAAGAACCCTAAAAACACCTTCCCTACCTATGTGAGTTTAATGATAATAAAATCTTATCTTCTTATGCAAAGGGTGTTTATAGTTACTATGATATCGAACAAATTGAATAAATTGTTGCTTTTAAGGGTGCTTATGAAGTTGCTTCTTTGATTGAAAAGTATGATATTACTCTCTAGAATCTGAAAATTTTGACATACTTAAATATTGCTACGAAAACTATGCTCATAATGTCTATGTCAAAGAAATTATTGAAAGAATGACCATTGCTTTGGAAGAAAATAATGATATGCATGAATCCATAGATAATTATGATTCTGATGATTTGATTGAAATATCCCTTGATGAACATGATGCTTGCTATTCTTGTGGCCATGATGCCAATATTTATGGAGATGAATTTGCTATAGTCCCTTATGTTAAACATAAGATTGTTGCTATTGCACTCATACTTGATAGTTCCTTCGATGAAAAGCATGATTGCAATGATGTTATTATAAATTCTATTAATGTCAATTGTGCTAGTAATATGCAAAACCCTAACCTTGGGGATGCTAGTTTTGCTATGTCTACTATTTGTTGCAATGATCATGATTTGGGTGATTCTTCTTATGATATTGAAAATGTATTTAATCCCCATGATGAGTATGAGATTGATAATATTTTTTGTAATAATATTGAAAGTGGGTTTGGAAGAGTGTCAACTTTAGATCCCATATATTTGGAGAATGTTCAATCTTATGCAATTCTTGATAAAAGTGGGTTTGTAGAGGTCATAACTTTAGTTAGTATTAATCCCACTATTTTGGAAGAGTGTCAACTTCGCATGCATGTGGATCATGTTGAGAATATGTTATGTGATAGATATTGTTTTGAATTTGCTTATGATCCCACATGTAATTATTATGAGAGAGGAAAATATGGTTGTACAAATTTTCATATTAATAAATTACCTCGCGTTATGTTGAGTTTGCTATTGTTTCTTTCCACTTCCTTGCATATGCTAGTTTTTGCTTGCTATGATAATTTGTTTGCTTATAAAATGCCTATGAATAGGAAGTATGTTAGACTTAGATGTGTTTTTCACATGCTACATGATGCGCTCCTTGTGTTTGAATTGCTATCTTTCATGTGAGCATCATTAAAATTATCATCGCCTGGTTAAAAGGCGTTAAACGATAGCGCTTGTTGGGAGGCAACCCAATTTTATTTTTGTTCTTTACTTTTTGCTCCTGTTTAGTAATAAATAATTCATATAGCCTCTGGCTAGATGTGGTTTTAAGTTTTAGTTAGTGTTTGTGCCAAGTAGAACCTTTGGGAAGACTTGAGTGAAGTCATTGCAATCTTGCTGTAAAAAACCGAAACTTTTGCGCTCACAAGAATAACTGTCATTTTTTACAGAAGAGTGCTTTTAGGTTGATTCTTTTTGCAGAAGATTAATAGACAAATTCCTCACGTCCACCAATTTATTTTAGAATTTTTTGAGTTACATAAGTATTTAAAAGTTACAGATTACTTCAGACTGTTCTGTTTTTGACATATTTTGTTTTTCGCGTGTTGTTTGCTTATTTTGATGAATCTATGAGTAGTATCGGGGGGTATGAAGCATAGAGAAGTTGGAACACAGTAGGTTCTACACCAATATAAATAAATAAAGAGTTCATAACAGTACCTTAAATTGGTGATTTGTTTTGTTTAACTAACGGAGCTCATGAGATTTTTTGTTGAAGTTTTGTGCTGTGAAGTTTTCAAGTGTTGGGTAAGGATTTGATAGACTTTCAAAAAAGGAGTGGAAAGAGCCTAAGCTTGGGGATGACCAAGGCACCCCAAGGTAATATTCAAGGATAACCAAAAGCCTAAGCTTGGGGATGCCCCGGAAGGCATCCCCTCTTTCGTCTTCGTCTATCAGTAACTTTACTTGAGGCTATATTTTTATTCACCACATGATATGTGTTTTGCTTGGAGCGTCTTGTATGATTTGAGTCTTTGCTTTTTAGTTTACCACAGTCATCCTTGCTTTACACACCTTTTGGGAGAGACACGCATGAATCATGAATTATTAGAATACTCTATGTGCTTCACTTATATCTTTTGAGCTAGATAATATTGCTCTAGTGCTTCACTTATATATTTTTAGAGCACGGCGGTGGTTTTATTTTATAGAAATTGATGAACTCTCATGCCCCACTTATATTATTTTGAGAGTCTTTTAGAACAGCATGGTAATTTAATTTGGTTATAAAATTAGTCCTAATATGATGGGCATCCAAGATGGATATAATAAAAACTTTCATATAAAGTGTATTGAATACTATGAGAAGTTTGATTTTGTATGATTGTTTTGAGATATGAAGATGGTGATATTAGAGTCATGCCAGTAGATTAGTTGTGAATTTGAGAGATGCTTGTGTTAAAGTTTGTGATTCCTGTAGCATGCACGTATGGTGAACCGTTATGTGATGAAGTTGGAGCATGATTTATTTATTGATTGTCTTCCTTATGAGTGGCGGTCGGGGACGGGTGATGGTCTTTTCCTACCAATCTATCCCCCTAGGAGAATGCGTGTAGTACTTCATTTCAATAATTAATAGACTTCTGCAAAAAGTATGTGAGTTCTTTATGACTAATGTTGAGTCCATGGATTATACGCACTCTCACCCTTCCACCATTGCTAGCCTCTCTTGTGTCGCGCAACTTTCACCGACACCATACACCCACCATATACCTTCCTCAAAATAGCCACCATTCCTACCTATTATGGCATTTCCATAGCCATTCTGAGATATATTGCCATGCAACTTTCCACTGTTCCGTTTATTATGACACGCTCCATCATTGTCATATTGCTTTGCATGATCATGTAGTTGACATCGTATTTGTGGCAAAGCCACCGTTCATAATTTCATACATGTCACTCTTGATTCATTGCACATCTCAGTACTCCGCCGGAGGCATTCACATAGAGTCATATTTTGTTCTAAGTATTGAGTTGTAATTCTTGAGTTGTAAGTAAATAAAAGTGTGATGATCTTGATTATTAGAGCATTGTCCCATGTGAGGAAAGGGTGATGGAGACTATGATCCCTTCACAAGTCGGGATGAGACTCTGGACGAAAAAAAGAGGCCATAAAAAAAGGAGAAGGCCCAAATAAAAAAATGAGAGAAAAAGAGAGAAGGGGTAATGTTACTATCATTTTTCCACACTTGTGCTTCAAAGTAGCACCATGATCTTCATGATAGAGAGTCTCCTATGTTGTCACTTTCATATACTAGTGGGAATTTTCATTATAGAACTTGGCTTGTATATTCCAATGATGGGATTCCTCAAAGTTCCATAGGTCTTCGTGAGCAAACAAGTTGGATGCACACCCATTTAGTTTCTTTTTGAGCTTTCAAATACTTATAGATCTAGTGCATCCGTTGCATGGCAATCCCTACTCACTCAAATTGATATCTATTGATGGGCATCTCCATAGCCCATTGATACGCCTAGTTGATGTGAGACTATCTTCCTCCTTTTTGTCTTCTCCACAACCACCACTCTATTCCACCTATAGTGCTATGTCCATGGTTCACACTCACGTATTGCGTGAAGATTGAAAAAGTTTGAGAACATCAAAAGTATGAAACAATTGCTTGGCTTGTCATTGGGGTCGTGCATGATTAAATAGTTTGTGTGATGAAGATAGAGCATAGCCAGACTATATGATTTTGTAGGGATAGCTTTCTTTGGCCATGTTATTTTGACAAGACATGATTGCTTTGTTAGTATGCTTGAAGTATTATTGTTTTTATGTCAATATTAAACTTTTGACTTGAATCTTTCGGATCTGAACATTCATGCCACAATAAAGAAAATTACATTGATAAATATGTTAGGTAGCATTCCACATCAAAAATTCTGTTTTTATCATTTACCTACTCGAGGACGAGCAGGAATTAAGCTTGGGGATGCTTGATACGTCACGTATCTATAATTTTTTATTGTTCCATGCTATTATATTATCTGTTTTGCATGTTTAATGGGCTTTAATATGCTATTTTATATTTATTTTGGGACAAACCTATTAACCGAGGGCCCAGTGCCAGTTTCTGTTTTTTTGCCTATTTTAGAGTTTTGCAGAAAAGGAATACCAAACGGAGTCCAAACGGAATGAAACCTTTGCGATGATCTTTCTTGGACTGTAAGCAAACCAGAAGACTTGGAGATGAAGTCGGAGACGCAACAAGGAGGCCACGAGGCAGGAGGGCGTGCCCATGGGGTAGGCGTGCCCCCACCCTCGTGGGCCCCTCCTAGCTTCCCTGACCTAATTCCTTCGCCTATATATACTCTTATACCCTAAAAACATTAGGGGAGCCAAGAAACCACTTTTCCACCGCCGGAACCTTCTATACCCGTGAGATCCCATCTTGGGACCTTTTTCGACGATCTGCCGAAGGGGATTCGATCACGGAGGGCTTCTACATCAACACCATTACCTCTCCGATAAAGCGTGAGTAGTTTACCATAGACCTTTGGGTCCATAGTTATTAACTGGATTGGTTCTTCTCTCTCTTTGATTCTCAATACCAAGTTCTCCTCGATGTTCTTGGAGATATATTAAATGTAATATTCTTTTGCGGTGTGTTTGCCGAGATCTGATGAATTGTGGATTTATGAACAAGATTATCTATGAATATTATTTGGTTCTTCTTTGAATTCTTATATGCATGATTTGATATCTTTGCAAGTCTCTTCGAATTATCGGTTTAGTTTGGCCTACCAAATTGATCTTTCTTGCAATGGGAGAAGTGGTTAGCTTTGGGTTCAATCTTGCGTGTCCTTTCCCAGTGACAGTAGGGGCAGCAAGGCACGTATTGTATTCTTGCCATCGAGGATAACAAGATGGGGTTTTCATCATATAGCTTGAGTTAATTCCTCTACATTAGGTCATCTTGCTTAATGCGTTACTCCATTCCTTATGAACTTAATACTCTTGATGCATGCTGGATAGCGTTTGATGTGTGGAGTAATAGTAGTAGATGCAAGAAGGAGTCGGTCTACTTGACACGGACATGATGCCCGTGTTCATGATCATTGCCTTAGATGTCATCATAATTGTGTTTTTCTATCAATTGCTTGGCGGTAATCTGTTCACCCACCATAATATATGCTATCTTGAGAGAAGCCACTAGTGAAACCTATGCCCCCCAGGTCTCTTTTCCATATTATTAAATCTTGTTTACATCTTGTTAGTTTCCGATCTACTATTTTGCAATCTTTACTTTCAATCTATACAACCAAAAATACCAAAAATATTTACTTTATCGTTTATCTATCTCTATCATATCTCACTTTTGCAAGTGACCGCGAAGGGATTGACAACCCCTTTATCATGTTGGTTGCAAGTTCTTGATTGTTTGTGCAGGTATTCGGTGACTTGTGCGTTGTCTCCTACTGGATTGATACCTTGGTTCTCAAAACTGAGGGAAATGCTTACGCTACTTTGATGCAGCACCGTTTCCTCTTCAAGGGAAAACCAACACAAGCTCGAGAGGTAGCAGTTACTAACTTCCAATGGACCATCAAGAAAGAATAGGCCATTGTACGAAATTTCATAATGCACTAATTTTATCCTTGAGCAATATTTCCACTCTTCCTTTTCCAAATAGTATTTCATAAGTAATGTGTTCCAAGATTGAACCATACAATATATCCTCACATTGAAGTCACAAGCGGGACCTATAACAATAATTCCTCCATCAGGGAGTTTCATGGAAAAAATTCCAATTCCAAAGTGTATAAAGTTTAGCAACAATGACAAAACACATAGTATAGATAATTTCCTTGGTAATGTTAGCATGCCAATAAAATTGCTATTGTATTCCAGCAATATAATACATAGAAGCTTAAATCTACAATCCAACTATTTGAAAAAAATAGCGACATATACATATTAATGCAAATAATAACAATGTGCATACCGTTAAGTGCGAGCAATTTTCTTAATTTTCCATGGAGTGCCTCCCATCTTCCTCCATAAATAAGTGATTGTCATAATATACATTTTTCGAATTCCTTCGCATGCAAGGTTAGTATAATAGCGTATCCATCAATAGTAATTTTCCTCCGGAATGGAGTTTGAGGGCATAATGTCCAATTCCAAGTTTATTAAATTAAGCATTTCCTTGAGATTGTTTGCATGAAAGTATATGGTATATAACTAGAATGCGCAACACAACTATTTTCTAAAAAATAGTGGTAAATGAAAAAATCGGTGAATAAAAATTATAGACATACCTTCCTCTTTGCCAATTGCATTGATAAGAATATTATATCTTCCTCTTCGAGGTGCAACCAATAATATTATGTTAGATCCTTCCCTCGGCGAGTTTATATCTTCCTCCATAGAGCAAATAATATCCCATATAACATATACTGAATAACAAATCAGGGTGACGGGTGTATATAAAATTATTCCAAACAATTTGGCATAGAGTTTAGGACAACAACGATTTGCACTTCCCAAAAATAGCCCGAGACATGTTCCACCAAGAATATATTCCATATTGCACATAATTTTCCACAAAATCCATACTCTTAGACTATTTGCAGGCTCGATGAAGGGGGCCTAGCAATAAAAGAAAGATCCCTGCACTAACTTTATGCACAAAAATTAATTCTTTCTTGAGAAATTAATGCCTACAGCTTGATTAAATTTCCGTCTATGCATGCAAAAGATGTTGCCGAGCGATGGCAACATCAACTCGATCGATGCGTAAAACAAAATTAGCCAGCAGACATCAATCTGACGAACACACGAATCATGGCAGCACTTGTGGAGAACACGTGGACGAACACAGGTTCGTGCAGCACTGCGGAAGACTACCATCTTGGTAGCATCTTTATATCACCTAATCCAATCAAGAAATTGTACTGCCTCGTGAAGTACTTAGTTCCTTCATGGACGGTAGTTAGATCCATGACTTCACGTAGAGTTTCTTCCACGTACTATGTGGCAAACAGAGTCAGTAATGAATTGCTTTGGGTGTGATCCTCCATGCATGTGCATCACTTTTCCTATAGCAAGTTTGCTAGACAAGTGCACGCTACACACCAGGGAGAACGCGTGCGCTTTGGTCGATGTGATGAGTAGCAGCTGAAGCTGATTTTCCCATGCATTTATGTGAAGATCAATCACGGAGGCATGCAAGCCTTTACTAATATTCCTTGATCCGTGAGGCCACAAACATCCAGTAAATATAATTATCTTTTGAGATCAAGTGAATAGCTAGCCTCTATCAATTCTGTCTTCCGTGCAAGCCTGAGCAGACAAACATCACAACAATACAGGAGCACATGGCCATGGAACTAGCAGGGGTCGGTCGCCGTGGACGGATAGAGCGCCGTTGGCTGGCTTGGGGGACGTATGACGCAACAGAAGCACTGCCCACAACACAGATCAGTTCGGTGTACCCACGAAAATCAATCACGCGCGACGCTGAGTGATCTAGCGGATTAGCAGACCATGATCCGACAGAGTTTGTAGGAGCGGATTACGGTTAGCAGCGGTCACCGATAGCAAAATCTAGCTCTGATACCAATGTTAGGAATTGTGGACTATACGGTCTACCCTCTAATTCCTCTGCCTTACCGTGGTGCCACTCACAATGCGTATTGAGGATAGAGGGTAGGGACCTATTTATAGACTCCACTTTCAGGCATTTTATGATTCCACCTGTTTCTGGAAACATCCATATGACTTTTGGGCAATTTTAGCAACCATGATAAAACAGGCTAGTTTTCCGAGTCTAAATATACTAGTCCCTAGCACACATATGTGAGTCATGTGCCATGATTAGATTGTATATGTGAGATCAACTTCCAATATTAATCATGTGGGTCAATAGCCTACAGAGCCGACCCTGCAAAACAAACCCAGCTCTTCCACCCTATGATGTCCTGGGAAAATATGTACATACATATAAATTCCAGTAGAGTCGATCCCTATTAATTCCTCTACTGTATTCCATCACAAGTCATCCTCGGCACCTCGAGTATTACTTCCTCGAGTAAAATCCACATCAATTATTCCCCGTTGCAAACATAAATAATACGAGTAATTCCACATTGAGTTAAATAAATAAAAACCATGTTGAATAAATGTTGAAAGCCACATAAATTTCCAACAATTACTTCATTTTATCAGTGGCTATAACGGTGGCAAACCGATGCCTCAATTTATTAGCAGCCTTAGATTAACATGCGAAACAATAACACTTTCTCATGACAGTAGCTAAACAGTAGCACAACACTAAGATGACAAAGCACAATCATATGGATGAAATCCGTCGGCCGGTACCAACCTTTGTCATGAGGCTTATTGTGTAGAGCATATAGATGAAGCACTTCTCAGGAGCCATCCGTTATTATCTACCATGGTTGTCAGGCTTATTATATACTCCTCAATTAGTTTAATGTTTCCAACATGTTCTTGTGCAGTTCTACTAAAATATGTGTTATCTTCAAACAAGATCCTTGTTTGCTAAGTAGAGATAACTACATATTACATTAAGGGTGGCATCAAATCACAGTGGCAAAACAATTGCTCGTTCCAGTCGTAGCAATAAATTAAGATGCAAAACTATATCATTACTTGTGTCATCACAGTTCCAGTGCTTCATTACAGCACCAGGAGTTGATTTTTGTTTTTCTTCCGCTTGTTCTTCCCCTTCATCATTTGGTTCAATAATAGACAAGCTTTGCCTTCAATGTAAGATTTGGCATGTCAATTAGGGAGCACAAATATAGCATTAAACAACAACATTAATTTTCTGATAATAATAGCAAAATAGAGGCCAACAATTGTGAAAATATCATTATCTCATCTCAATGGGATATTACGATGCGCATAGGGATTGGAAGTCTTGTCTCCTTTTGTGCAGTTCACTAAAATCAAGCAACATTGCCGTATAAGTAGCAAAACATATGAAATCACACTGCACAATCTTGCGGAAGAAGGCCAATATGGACCTCTCATGACGCAGAATTCAAACAACTCACATGAAGAAGATCTGAAACAAATTTGCAAACATGGATAGGAAGTCTGATCTCCTCTTGTGCAGTTCCACTAAGATCAAGCAATCAAGCAATGTTGTCTGTATGACATTTTAGTTGAACTTCACAAAAACACTTAAAACAAAAGTGTTTTGTGCAGTGCAACAAAAGGTCGCAATAGCTACAAGGTGAATAAGATAACCCCGTTTACACAAAGGTGCAAAGTAAACAATTGCTGGTCTATAACGGTGGATGACATAGAAACCCACAAAAAGAAGCATCTAACTTATCTAAATGGTAAAGAAAACAAGACATTAGCATTTCTCAAACAGTGGCGTTGATTCATATTAACAGAGAGATTACATTAACAATAAAATTCGTTAAACATGTAATTTGCTTTTAACTTTGGCATTGCTTCAATTTTCCAGTGGCATTATTAGATTAACAATAGCTAAAGAGTTGTATGGGATAGTGGGTGCATCAGCACCATGTGCATCCACCGATGTACAAAGGGGTGATGCACTGTTTGTTGCAACAAACAACCAAGGAGCATATTTGTGTTGGTCTCATTTTTGTTCTCTTTAGACACCTTTCCCTATGTGAGGGCAACAAATCTAGTCCTGCTGAAACTCTACAGCCTTGTACCCAACCCACAGAAAGATCGGTTCCTTACAGATGTGTGCATTGTGTTTGTCATTGTTTTCCCTTTTCGACCAGCATAGGTGTTGGATAGCTAGTTTGTACTACTTTCCCCCTTCCTTTCCTCTTTGAACCACGTCCTAGATTCATGCTATAAAACTTTCCCCCTACTTTCCTATTTGATCTAATACCTAGTTTTGAGTGCCCAAGCAAAAAAACCCACATGCGGCTAGAGCAATGCCTGTGGATTAAGTAAATTATACCTCAGGGTTGTCGGGGTGTGGCTCAGTGGGCGTCCGAAGGCCGATCTGCCCACACTATGTACGACAGCAAGGAAGAAGGGGTCGGAGGCCCTCCCACGCCACTGCTGGGATGAAAGAGAATAGTGGTGCCAGTAGTGGATTCCCTCCCTCCCCGATAGCGACAGTGTTAAGCCTCCTTCCCTTCCCTGATGGACGAGATCCTACCGGCTCTTTGACCAGCAGTGAGGGGAGAGAGAGAGGCCAACGCAATCTTGTTTAGATCTGGAGAGGGTGAGAGAGTGCGAAGAGAGAAACTACAAGCGTAGAGGCTCGAGCGTGTATATATATAGTGGAGAGAGAGTGTGAAGAGAGCAAACCCTAGAAAACAAGCGCTGAGGCTGCAGCGTATGTATACACACACACACACACACACATATATATATATATATATATATAGTTGGAGTGGTTTTCTTTTTCTCTCCATAAAAATTGTTTTAAATTGTGCATGAAATGGGACTCTTCATTTAACGTACTAGCAAATAAAAATACCAGGGCAATGCCAATACGCGAAGAAAATTTAACGCTCGAAGGAGTCAATTTGCAATTAACGCTACACGCCTCCTGGTCGCACTTAATATCGTTCACGTGTGGTACATGACCCTTCGAAGTGACCAACAACAGAACCACACATGGTCAAAATATCGGAAAGGTGTGTTGCACCATCCTCCAATTTTAGATATTTTATAGAAATTCAATTTTAATTATTTTGTATGTACACTTTGCTCTCTTCCAATAATTTTGGACACTTGTATTCGGCCTAAGTTAGTGTGCCACTGTATCTCGTACTATTGCCTCCATCTAGGTTTTTACGCCACGTCATATATTTTTTGTCAAAGTTTGACCAAACATTTTAATTACTCCCTCCTTTCTGGTTTATAGGGCTTAAATTTGAAATCTCATCAACCAAGGCAGATGATGAGTGGAGAAATGTACTCCATCTCGTAGTTTACAAAATTACTCAAACTTTAATCTGCATTAATTACAATATATTCATGGATGACCACTAAATTAGTAGGAATGGTTACATGCACTGGTTGGTTTCTTTCTCTCCTGGCATGCATCAATTTAATGCACCTTCGAGTGTGAACATGTGGTGGAAAGAAGTGAAAATAAGACTTATAATATGGTAAAACGAAGAAAATGGGATAAGCCCAATAAACCGGAAAGGAGGAAGTAGTAAACTACTATAGCGCGAGGCAGCAACTCTGTCTCTGACAGATGTGCGTGTACCTCTTCTCTTCTTTTACGTACTCCATTTATCTCATTTCTTGTGGTTTCCCACTCCCACGATATTCCTATTCTATGAACCTGTGTGTGCGTGCGCATGTGTGTTTCTTTTAACTGTGTGTGTGTGTGTGTGTGTGTGTGTTTGTGTTAGAGAGCGCGAAACATCAACCTACAGAGAGATGGTGTGTACAACTCCCTCCGTCCCATAATGTAAGATGTTTTTGCAAGCTAAACTAGCTTGTAAAAATGTCTTACATTGTGCGATGGAGTAGTAGTACTAGGGTTTAGCCGCGAGAGTCGGTGTATCCTCTCGTTTTGGGGTGTATGGTCCGGACAGCTCCCATGCTTGCTCTTGACCGCTTTGGCCCACCCAAACCCCCTCCATTCCCTGCGCGCTCTTCCTGCCCGAAACGGTCAGCGCCGCTGCAGATAGTCGGCACCGCATTCATGCCCGGGCAGAGCGGACGCGACATCTCACTGGCACATGCGTTGAAGAGAGAAGCGTATTCAACAAAGAGTAATGGTTGCTTCGTCCGTCGAACTTACTGCCGGGTCCATGTGATTTTATGACTCCTTGGTCATTATTACTAAGGTGGTACAACCGTGCTGAGTCTCAGTTGTACTGTACACTTTACTTTGGTGCATGATACATGCACCAGATGCTAGATGTCCCGCGTTTCAGCGAAAGGAGGTAGAGCATCTCCACTCTTTTTCATTCTTCTATTTTGTGATAAAACTACAATTTTCTCCACTCTTACAGCAGAGGAGTGCGAAAGCAGCGAATACACGTCAGCTTAGTGATTACATGGCCCACCTCACACTATCACCATATTTTTTGGACACCGTGCGACACCTAACTTTAGTACATAGTACTGTAATTTCTGAGCGAGATAAAATTGTACAATGTTATGAAGCTTTCAGCATCTATTTCATGTATCTTGCGTCCAAGGTTTCCCCGTTGCAACATTCCATCAAATACAAAGGAGACTAACATGCATGCTATTGCATGTCAATGATTCACATATCATAGCCAATATGTACTCCCTCTGTTACAAAGTAAGTGTCTCAACTTTAGTACAAAGTTGTACTAAAGTTGAGACACTTATTTTGGAACAGAGACAACTAAAGAAAAAAAGATCCATGCAGTCCCGAGACCTTGAACCCTAAACCATAACCAGGCTTTAATTTGCTGGCGAGGTTGAACCTTCCGAAGGAATGAAGTTTGCAACTCATTTACCATCGGATCATTTTGTGCAGTTTCACTAAAATCGAGCCGAGCATCCTTGTGGCAAAGAAATTGAAGAATTATGATTAGAATAAGATTAGTGGCGCTACTTGATGAGACATAAACTCATCACGAATATAGTAGAAGCCAGTAGAGGTATGTGGGGGGCAAAGAAGGAGAGAAATATCCACATGGAGCGATGTCGGCAGCTGGGGTAGTGGTACAAGCCGACTGTAAATGAAATTGTACCTAAGGGATGTCAGGATGTAGCTACGAGGGCGGTGGTATGTGGCATCATCCCACATCGTGGCAGTAAGCAAGGGACGAAAGCAACCACGCCGGCTTTGTGAGAGAGAACAGCGGGTACCCCTGATCGGGATGCGCTAACAGTGGATTTTCCTCCTCGCCGACGGCGACCGCATCTACACAAAACAGCCTCCCCTTCCCCTGGCGGATGTGATCCGCCCGGATGTGTGACTAGAGATGTGGCCACAGTCTAGTAGAGAGTGTGAAGAGAGCAACCCCAACAAGCAACCGTGTATGCTCCTGGCTATGTATATAGTGGAGCGGTTTCTTTTTCTCTCCATATGAACCTATTTATATTGCGTACGTCCACTTAAGAAAAAAACTTTATTTACAAATAATGCGGCACCGTTCATGTGTGGTTCTCGACCCTCCATTAAGTGAGTAACTATTATACGCATTTGTCATGTGGGTTGCATCTTCGTACAGAAATGAGCTTCACTGTGTCACGTGTGTGGTTGGGGAAGACAAAAGGAGTATTATGTGCATGAGTGCGTACACTATTCTCTTTGAGCATGGTTGTTAAAAGTATAGCCAATTAATCTACCACACGGTTATTAAATGGGCAAAAAGTATAGGCAATAATAATGACTAATGGGCCATCAAATCATGAGGCCCACCTTTCCCTAAGTTTGACTGAGGAAGCAGCCATCATTTCACTCCTTGTTGAATATCCATCTGCTGCTACCTCCGCAAATAAATAAAAATCTGATACTACCTCCGCAACATGGTTAATAATATACCCATGTCAATCACGACGTAGAAATATCATTCACTGATACAATAGGCTCGCTCTAAGGCTGGTGATTTTTTTTACTTTGTATCTTTCTCTTTTTCTCTTATTTACTCATTTTACATAGGAGCACGTGTGGAGGATGGCTATTCTGTTCGATGGGACTTCTTCATGGGTTTAAGACTAAGAAGCTCCGAATGCTATTCTCGCTGCCCACCACTCTCAATCGTGCCATCTATGATAAGTACTTGTATGATACTCCCATTGCAACAATGAGTTCCATTAGGTCTAGCACGTCCTATAAGAAGAAACTGTGATGCAAAACTTACATTCTTGTTGCCTTCTTCCTCGTACAATACTACTACTCGTTCTCCTATAAACCTTGCACTTGGCATATAAAAAATATCAACCTTGCCCTTGGCTCTTCACCCCTTCGAGAAGTCAAACAATTATGGTACTACAGTATATTGTTCTGGCTATCTGACACTGAATGAATTGTTGCACATCCATCACGTGGGCGAGGGGCGAGGGTCAAGGGAGAATGCGTACTACTATGTCTGTTTCAATAGACTACATACGGAGCAAAATGAGTGTACACTCTAAAATACGTCTATATACATCAGTGTTTGGAGTATGTAGTTCATATTGGAATCTGTTATAAGACATATATTTCAAACAATATGATAATCTCTGTAACAAAGGTAGGGACGAGGAGTATACGTCTAACGTAGGGAGTAGTAAAATCTTCTCCTTGTCCTGCGAGCCACCGCGCGCATGGGTGAGGGAGCGGGCATAGGTGTAGCAAGCACGCTTCTCCTCGTCATGCGACTCTGCGAGCCACCACGCCTGTGGGTGATACGTCTCCAACGTATCTATAATTTTTTTATTGTTCCATTCTATTATATTATCTGTTTTGGATGTTTCATATGCATTAATATTATATTTTATATTATTTTTGGGACTAACCTATTAACCTAGAGCCCAGTGCCAGTTTCTGTTTTTTCCTTGTTTTTGAGCTTCACAGAAAAGGAATACCAAACGGAGTCCAAACAGAATGAAACCTTCGCGATGATTTTCTTGGACCAGAAGACAACCAGGAGACTTGTAGATGAAGTCGGAGGAGCCACGAGGCGGCCACGAGGACGGAGGGCGCGCCCCCCACCCTTGTGAGCCCCCGTGACCCTCCTGACCTAATTCTTTCGCCTATATATTCCCATATATCCCCGAACCACCAGAAGCATCCACGAAAACACTTTTCCGCCGCTGCAACCTTCTATACCAGTGAGATCCCATCTAGGGACCTTTTCCGGCACCCTAACCGAGGGGGATTCGATCACGAAGGGCTTCAACATCAACTCTATTGCCCTTCTGATGAAGCGTGAGTAGTTTATCTCAGACCTACGGGTCCATAGCTAGTATCTAGATGGCTTGTTCTCTCTCTTTGCTTCTCAATACCATGTTGTCCTTGATGTTCTTGGAGATCTATCCGATGTAATCTTCTTCGGTGTGTTTATCGAGATCTGATGAATTGTGGATTTATGATCAGCTTATCTATGAATATTATTTGAATCTTCTCTGAATTCTTATATGCATGATTTAATATCTTTGCAAGTCTCTTTGAATTGTCGGTTTGGTTTGGCCAACTAGATTGGTTTTTCTTGCAATCGGAGAAGTGCTTAGCTTTGGGTTCAATATTGCGGTGTCCTTTCCCAGTGACAGTAGGGGTAGCAAGGCACATATTGTATTGTTGCCATCGAGGATAAAAAGATGGGGTTTTCATCATATTGCTTGAGTTAATTCCTCTACATCATGTCATCTTACTGAATGCGTTACTCAGTTCTTTATGAACTTAATACTCTAGATGCATGCTGGATAGCGGTCGATGTGTGGAGTAACAGTAGTAGATGCAGGCAGGAGTCGGTCTACTTGACACGGACATGATGCCTATAGTTCATAATCATTGCCTTAGATATCGTCATAACTTTGCGCTTTCCTGTCAATTGCTCGACAGTAATTTTTTCACCCACCATATTATTTGCTATCTTGAGAGAAGCCTCTAGTGAAACATATGGCCCCCGGGTCTATTTTCCATCATATAAGTTTTCGATTTACTATCTTGCAATCTTTTACTTTCCGATCTATAAACCAGAAATACCAAAAATATTTACTTTATTGTTTATCTATCTCTATTAGATCTCACTTCTGCAAGTAACCGTGAAGGTATTGGCAACCCCTTTATCGCGTTGGGTGCAAGTTTGTTTGATTGTTTGTGCATGTCTTAGTGATTTGTGCATTGTCTCCCACTGGATTGATACCTTGGTTCTCTAACTGAGGGAAATACTTATCTCTACTTTGCTACATCACCATTCCGTCTTCAAGGGAAAAACCAACGCAAGCTCAAGAAGTAGCAGTGGGCGGGGGATAGAGCGTACTAAGCAAGCTTCCGCTTGTTCTACGAGTTGATGGGACACATCAAAAGTAGTACATAAGTGCCTACTTTCTAGTATATATGGCTCAATTTGAAATCTCCCTAACCAAAATAGATGCTGAGTGGTGGAATAAATTTGTTACTACCAGACTTGGCGATGTTAAGGTTGGCGTCGGGGTCTTTGTGGGCAAAGAGATGGCCCTCTTCAAACTTGGCGCACTTGTTGGAGAGGTCGAATAGCTCAACCATGGAATTGAGCTCATCTTTGATGGCGAGCTTCTCGCGCATCCTGATGTCCATGACGTCTCTGGGGAACGCAGCGATGACCATATCGTTGGAGGCGCGCAAGATCTTTTTGCGCACTTGGCTTAAGAGCTGGATGTACTTGCGGAGGGTCTCTTCAGGGTGCTGGCAGACGGCGGGTAGGGTGCTAAGCGTGAGGGGCAGTCGGATGTGCCCTTGAAATTGGAGACGAACTGCCAGCACAGTTCAAACCATGAGGAGATGGAGGCCTCGGGGAGGTTCATCAGCCACATGCGTGTAGCGTCCTTGAGGGCCATGGGGAACCGGTTCGCCATGACCCTGTCATCACCCTCCACAGCTCTGATGCTTACGGTGTAGAGCTGCAAGAACTCCATGGGGTTGGTGTTGCCATCGTAGCAGGGTGAAAACTATGGCTTGAACTTTGTGGGTGACACCACGTGGCGCAGCTCACGAGTGAGGGCGAGGCAGCCCCCACTGTTGGAGACGATGCCAACGGAGAGGGCGGCACGGTTCTGGCGGCCGGTCGCGGTGACGTCCTTGACGCTGCGGTTCTTCCTGTCGTGCTGCTTCTCGAGGAGCACACACGTCGGTATTTCCCCAAAGAGGAAGGGATGATGCAGCACAGCTATAGTAGGTATTTTCCTCAGTGATGAGACCAAGGTTATCGAACCAATAGGAGAACCAAGCAACACTATGTAAATGGTACCTGCACATAAATAACAAATACTTGCAACCCTACGTGTTAAAGGGGTTGTCAATCCCTTTCGGGTAACGGTGCCAGAAATTGTCACGTGGACGGGATAAAAATTAAGATAGATTAGATAAATAGATCTAGGATAAACGTGAAATAAAAGAAGTAATAAAAAAGTGCAGCAAGGTATTTTTTGGGGGTTTTGGAATAATAGATCTGAAAACAAAAGTGGCAAATAATTGATCGAAAAGGAAATATGAAAAAGAATAGACCTGGGGGCCGTAGATTTCACTAGTGGCTTCTCTCGAGAAAAATAGCATACGGTGGGTAAACAAATTACCGTTGGGCAATTGATAGAACTTCAAATAATCATGACGATATCCAGGTAATGATCATTATATAGGCATCACATCCAAGATTAGTAGACCAACTCCTGCTTGCATCTACTACTATTACTCCACACATCGACCGCTATCCAGCATGCATGTAGTGTATTAAGTTCATGGAAAAACAGAGTAATGCAATAAGAACGATGACATGATGTAGATAAGATCTATTCATGTAGGAATAGACCCCATCTTGTTATCCTTAATAGCAATGGTACATATGTGTCATGTCCCCTTCTGTCACTAGGATTGTGCACCATAAGATCGAACCCATCACAAAGCACCTCTTCCCATGGCAAGAAAAATCGATCTAGTCAGCCTAATTAACCAAAGATTCAAAGAATAAATACGAGGCTATAAGTACTCATGCATATAAGAGATCAAAGAAAATCAAATAACTTTCATGGATAAAAAATAGATCTGATCATAAACTGAAAGTTCATCAGATCCCAACAAACACACCGCAAAAAGAGTTACATCAAATAGATCTCCAGGAGACCATTGTATTGAGAATCACAAGAGAGAGAGTAAGCCATCTAGCTACTAACTACGGACCCGAAGGTCTACAATGAACTACTCACGCATCATCGGAGCGGCACCAATGAGGATGATGAACCCCTCCGTGATGGTGTCTAGATTGGATCTGGTGTTTCTGGAACTTGCGGCGGCTGGAATTGTGTTTCATCGACTCTCCTAGGGTTTTTGGAATATTGAGGTATTTATAGAGCAAAGAGGCGGTGTGGGAGGCCATCGAGGTGGGCAGAACCCACCAGGGTGTGCCTGGGCCCCCGGGCACGCCCAGGTGGGTTGTGCCCCCCTCGGGGCACCCATCTGGTACTTCTTTGGCCCAAGTTGTTCCTTCTGGTCCAGAAAAAATCTCCAAAAAGTTTCGTTGCGTTTGGACCCGTTTGGTATTGATTTTCTACGAAGTAAAAAACAAGGAAAAACAAGAACTGACACTGGGTACTATGTCAATAGGTTAGTCCCGAAAAATGATATAAACTTGCTATAAAATGATTGTAAAACATCCAAGAATGATAATATATCAGCATGGAACAAGCAAAAAATATAGATACGTTGGAGACGTATCAGCATCCCCAAGCTTAATTCCTACTCGTCCTCAATTAGGTAAATGATAAAAATAGAATTTTTTATGTGGAATGCTGCCTAACATGATCATCATATTTCTTTTCTTGTAGCATGGACATTTGGACTTTTATATGATTCAAAGCAATAGTCTAGTTTTGACATGAAGATTTCAATACTCAAGCATATTACCAAGCAACCATGTCTTTGAAAATATCAACACTAAAGCAGTTATCCCTAGCCCATTATACCCAATCATTGATCCATTCATGAAACACACTCGCATATTAGCTATACCCAATGCTCAAGTACGATCATAGTGCCCCTTAGTTGGTGCTTTATAAGAGAAGATGGAGACTCGGAAATAAAGAAATCATAAAGTACATAGAAAGGCCCTTTGTAGAGGGAAGTAGGGATTTGTAGAGGTGCCAGAGCTCAAAGCGAAAAAGATAGAGATAAAACATTTTGGGTGGCATGCCTTTCCTGTCAATGAAAATGATCGAGTAGTTCCCAATACTTTCCATGCTAGATATATCATAGGCGGTTCCCAAACAGAAAATAAAGTTTATTCCTTTTTCCACCATACTTTCATATTCCACGGCTAGCCGTATCCACGGGTACCATCCATACCAACACTTTCCAAGGAATTTATTATTTGACAACATAAAATAAATTCATTTTTCATTTCGGGACTGGGCATCCCTAATACCTTGGTCGTACTCTCATGCAATGACAAGTGAATAAACACTCATCTTGAGAATAACACATCTAGCATGGAAAAATATCAGCCACCCCCTACCGTTTCATGAGCAGTACGAGCACACAAAAAGAAAATTTATTTTGAAAATTAGAGATGACACATACAAATTTGCTTAGAATGGCACCAAAATACCGCATATAGGTAGGTATAGTGGACTTATATGGCAAAACTGGTTTTGAGGATTTTGGATGCACAAGTAGTATTCCTACTTAGTACAAGTGAAGGCTAGCAAAAAGATTGAGAAACATCCAACCAAGAAACAAAAAATCTCATAAGCGAGCATTAAGCATAACTAACACCGAATAATGCACCACAAGTAGGATATAATTTCATTGCATAACTATTGACTTTCGTCCTTGCATAGGAAATCACAAATCTTAACACCAATATTCTTACTAAAGCACAATCACTCATCAACATGACTCACATATTATATTATCATATCGCAAAACTATTACAAAGAATCAAGTTTATTTTGTCCAACGATCTTCATGAAAGTTTTTATTAGATCCCTCTTAAATATCTATCACTTTGGGACTAGTTTCATATGTTGCTTTTGATAGCTCAAACAAATCTAAGTGAAGAATATGAGCATAAAGTTTTCTTCTCTCAAAATGATATAAGTGAAGCATGAGAGAATTTCTTCAAAATTACTAACTCTCAAATAAATCTAAGTGAAGCATGAGAGCATTTCTTCGAAAATACTAAAGCACACCATGCTCAAGAAGATATAAGTGAAGCACATAGAGCAACTCCATAGCTTAAAGAATTTAAGTGAAGCACATAGAGCAATTCTAACAAATCATAGCATAATTTGGGCTCTCCCAAATAGGTGTGTTCAGCAAGGATATATAAAACAAATTAAAAAGCAAAAAAAGCAAAGACTCATATCACACAAGACGCTCCAAGCAAAACTCATGATATCTGACGAATAAAAATATAGCTCCAAATAAAATACCGGTGGTCGTTAGAAGAAAGAGGGGATGCCACTCGGGGGCATTCCCAAGCTTAATTGCTCGTTTCTCTTTGGATAATGGCTTGGGGTGCCATGGGGCATCCCCAAGCTTAGGCTCTTCTTACTCCTTATTCCTTCATCCATCATGATCTCACCCAAAACTTGAAAACTTCAATCACACAAAACTCAACAAAACCTTCGTGAGATCCATTAGTATAACAAAGCAAATTACCACTCTAAGTATTGTTGCAAACTCACTCATATAATTTTTATTGCATTATATCTACTGTATTCCAAGTTTTCTATGGCTCATTGATGTCTACTACACAACCTTATTCTTGTAGACGTTGTTGGGCCTGCAAGTGCACAGGTTTGTAGGACAGTAGCAAATTTCCCTCAACTGGATGACCCAAGGTTTATCAATCCGTGGGAGGCGTAGGATGAAGATGGTCTCTCTGAAACAACCCTCCAACCAAATAACAAAGAGTCTCTTGTGTCCCTAACACACCCAATACAATGGTAAATTGTATAGGTGCACTAGTTCTGCAAAGAGATGGTGATACAAGTGCAATATGGATAGTAGATAAAGGTTTTTGTAACCTGAAATTATGAAAACAGCAAGGTAGCAAGCGATAAAAGTGAGCGTAAACGGTATTGCAATGATAGGAAACAAGGCCTAGGGTTCATACTTTCACTAGTGCAAGTTCTCTCAACAATAATAACATAGATAGATCATATAACAATCCCTCAACATGCAACAAAGAGTCACTCCAAAGCAACTAATAGCGGAGAACAAACGAAGAGATTATGGTAGGGTACGAAACCACCTCAAAGTTATCCTTTCTATTCTATCTATTCAAGAGTTCGTAGTAAAATAACATAAAGCTATTCTTTCCCCTCAATCCATCATATAGTTCATACTAGAATAACACCTTAAGACATAAATCAACCAAAACCCTAATGTCACCTAGATACTCCATTGTCACCTCAAGTATCCGTGGGCATGATTATACGATATGCATCACACAATCTCAGATTCATCCAACCAACACAAAGTACTTCATAGAGTGCCCCAAAGTTTCTACCGGAGAGTCAAGAAAACGTGTGCCAACCCCTATGCATAGGTTCATGGGCGGAACCCGCAAGTTGGTCACCAAAACATACATCAAGAGGCACGTGATATCCCATTGTCACCATAGATAAGCACGGCAAGACATACCTCAAGTGTTCTCAAATAAAGACTCAATCCAATAAGATAACTTCAAGAGGGAAACTCAATTCATCACAAGAGAGTAGAGGGGGAGAAACATCATAAGATCCAACTATAATAGCAAAGCTCGCGATACATCAAGATCGTGCCATAGAGAGAACACGAGAGAGAGAGAGAGAGATCAAACACATAGCTACTTGTACATACCCTCAGCCCCGAGGGTGAACTACTCCCTCCTCGTCATGGATAGCGCCGGGATGATGAAGATTGCCACCGGTGATGGGATCCCCCTCCAGCAGGGTGCCGAAATGGGCTCCCGAGAGGTTTTTGGTGGCTACGGAGGCTTGCGGCGGCGGAACTCCCGATCTATCTTGATATTCGATGTTTTTAGGGTATGTAGGCTTATATAGGCGAAAGAAGTCGGCCGGGAGGTGCTCGAGGGGCCCACGAGACAGGGGGCGGCCCAGTAGGGGGGCGCCCACCTATCTCTTGGCCTCCTTGAGGATCTTCTGACGTAAACTCCAAGTCTCCAGGATGATAATCTTCCCAAAAATAACGATGCCGAAGGTTTCATTCCGTTTGGACTCCGTTTGATATTCCTTTTCTTCGAAATACTGAAACAGGCAATAAAATAGCAATATGGGCTGGGCCTCCGGTTAGTAGGTTAGTCCCAAAAGTAATATAAAAGTGTATAATAAAGCCCATAATCATTCAAAACAGATAATAAAATAGCATGAATGCTTCATAAATTATAGATACGTTGGAGACGTATCAGCATCCCCAAGCTTAATTCCTACTCGTCCTTGAGTAGGTAAATGATAAAGAAAGAATATGAAGTATGAATGCTAGAAGGTGCACAAGTTTGATCAATGATAATTTCAATCACCTTTTCTAGCATCATTATATGTCATAACAGTAGTTCATCTCATAAAACTTTTCACGATCAAGTAACAAGCTATTCGCATGTCAAAGCATAGACCATAAACTTTCTTGAAAACTATCAAACTTCATTCTTAGTCATCAAACAATTGCAATTCCTCTTACTTTCAGGAAGAGTCTATGTCAGAGCTTTGATTTAGCAAACTTCACATACTCAACTATCGTATAGTCTTCTACAATTGCTAACACTCACGCAATACTTGTGGTTATGAAGTTTTAATCAGACATGGAGAAAGATAGGGGCTTATAATGTTGCCTCCAAACGTATTCACCTTTGGGTGATGTCAACAAAAATAGTTCATGCTAAAGTACATCCAATTGGATATATATATCAGGATCACCCTAACACAAAGTCCTTGCCAAAGGATAAAATGAAAAAGGGAAAGGGGAAGATCACCTTGACTCTTGCATAAAGTAAAAGACATAAAGTAAAAGATAGGCCCTTCGCAGAGGGAAGCAAAGGTTGTCATGCGCTTTTTGGGTTGGATACACAAAATCTTAATGCAAAAGAACGTCACTTTATATTACCCCTTGTATATGGACCTTTATTATGCAGTCCGTCGCTTTTATTGCTTCCATAACAAGTTCGTACAAAGCTTATTTCTCCGCACTAATAAGTCATGCATATTTAGAGAGCAATTTTTATTGCTTGCACCGATGACAACTTACTTGAAGGATCTTACTCAATCCATAGGTAGATATGGTGGACTCTCATGGCAAAACTGGGTTTAAGGATATTTGGAAGCACAAGTAGTATCTCTACTTGGTGTTAGGATTTTTTGGCTAGCATGAGGGGGAAAGGCAAGCTCAACATGTTTGAATGACCCATGACAATATACTTTAACTGAGATGTGAGAAAACATAACCCATTACGTTGTCTTCCTTGTCCAACATCAACTCTTTAGCATGTCATACTTAATGAGTGCTCACAACTATAAAAGATGTCTATGATAATATATTTATATGTGAAATCTCTGTTCCTTCAATATTCTTTCATGAATTGTTCAAATGACTAATACAATGCTTGCTAACCGTCAATAAATTTACAACCTCTACTTCTTAGATGTGAAGTCATTACTCCCCATGGGATAAGCAAATGAAACATATATAGTTTCAGATTTATGACAATCAACTCATTCAACCATTTACTCATAGGATATAAGTGAAGCACACGAGTAAATGAAAACTACTCCAACAAGATATAAGTGAAGATCAATGAGTAGCTAAATAATTATGCAACTATATGAAGATTCTCTCTCATTAAAGAATTTCAAATCTTGGTATCTTTTTCAAACAGCAAGCAAAACAAAACAAAAATGACATTGCAATGATAGCACGACTCATGTGAAGAAGCAAAAACTTAGGCTCAACCGATACTAACCGATAGTTGTTGAAGAAGAAAGGTGGGATGCCTACCGGGGCATACCCAAGTTAGATCCTTGAGACTTCTTGAAATATTATCTTGGGGTGCCTTGGTCATCCCCAAGCTTGAACTTTTGTGTCTCCTTAATTCCTCTCATATCATGGTTTCTCTTTTATAAAAAGCTTCATTCAGAACAAACTCAACAAGAACTCGTGAGATAGGTTAGTATAAACCAATGCAAAACCTTATCATTTTCTACTGTAACAAATCACTAAGATTATTATTCAACATTTCATACTAAATGCCTCTGCATATTTAACACTCCTATCCTCAAATAGAATCATTAAACAAGCAAACATATGCAAACAATGCAACCATAACAGCAATCTGCCAAAACAGTACAGTCTGTAAAGAATGCAAGAGTATCAATACTTCCCTGACTCCAAAAATTATGAACTAAAATTCCCACTGTAATAAATTTATCAGAGCTTAATATGCAAAAATTTCAACATTATACCATTCTCTGACTCTTCTAGGGAATTTTTGCAACAGCGGTAAACTTTCTATTTTCAAACAACAACATGTATACAAGCAAAATAAGCATGGCAAAGGCTATCCTTGACATTTTTATTGAAAATAAAGATGCAAAACATTATTCTAACTAACAGCAAGCAAATACTAACAAAAGCTATAAAACATGATTACTATAGTAGCATAATCATCTGAACACAGAAAAACAGTAAGGATAAATATTGGGTTGTCTCCCAACAAGTGCTTTTCTTTAATGCCTTTCTAGCTAGGCATGATGATGACAATGATGCTCACATAATAGATAAGAATTGAAACATAACGGGAGCATCATGAAGCATATGAATATCACATTTAAGCCTAACCCACTTCCTATGCATAGGGATTTTGTGAGCAAACAACTTATTGGGACAATAATCAACTAGCATAGGAAGGCAAAACAAGCATAGCTTCAAAATTTTCAACATATAGAGAGGAAACTTGTTATTATTGCAATTCCTACAAGCATATGTTCCTCCCTCATAATAATTTTCAGTAGCATCATGAATGAATTCAACAATACAACGAGCACCTAAAGCATTCTTTTCATGATCTACAAGCATAGAAAATTTACTACTCTCCACATAAGCAAAATTCTTCTCATTCGGAATAGTGAGAGTATCATAAAAGACTAGAACACTAAAAATTATTTCCACATTAAAAGAGTAATGTTCAGAAAAAGGGTAATAATAATCATGACAAGTTTTATAAATATAATCATCACTACTTTTTATAGCATAAGTTTCATCACAATAATCATCATAAGTAGCAACTTCGTTCTCATCATAATTGATTGAAACCTCTCCCAAGGTAGTGGAATCATCACTAAATAAAGTTGACACTCTTCCAAATCCACTTTCATAAATATTATAAGATTCAACATCCTAAAGTTGACACACTTCCAAACCCACTTTCATCAATATAATCATCATAGGTACAAGGCATGCTATCATCATAACAACTTTGCATATCAAAACTTGGGAGGCTAAAAATATCATCTTCATTAAACGTAGCATCCCCAAGCTTGGTACAAACATTAATTTCAGCAAATATATTCTCAAATATTTCATACTCATCAAACATAGCTTCCCCAAGCGTGGGCCTTTTCATATCATAAGCATAATCATTGTCATCATTAAAAATATGGATAGCACCAATAGTAAAGCAATTATCATCATCACAATGAGTAGTAGGAGCAACATCATTTGGGAGGGATACCTTTCTACCTTTGTTGCTCCTTCTTTTCTTTTTCTTCTTCACATTATGTGTGGGTTCAACCTTCCTCTTTGAGCTCCTTATTGATGAGATTGGTTGAATAGAAGGCTCCTCCTCGATACCTGATTCCTCATAAGAAATAATAGGAGGATAATGGGAAGTCTCTTCCCTTTCATTAGTATTCTCTTCATCTTCTATTTGTTTTATTTTCTTTAGGTAATTGGTAATATAAGGATTTTCAATGCAATTCACCGTACAATACAAATAAATCTTCTCTAGATCAATATCAAGGAATTTCTTAAGGGCAAAATCTGGAAGATCCATAGTTAAACATTTTAATTCTTCATAACCCAAAAGCAAACTAAGTTCATTATAATGTGCAAGGGAAATCAAATCATCACAATTCTTGGCCATGATTCGATCATGAAATAATTTGCATAGGAGATGTAGATGACCACGTTCATTGCATAGTTCACAAGTACGGCAAAGGAAATATAAATTTTCAGCACTCCCATTTAACTTTTCTTGCAACACTTTAGTTTCTAAATGCTTATGCCTCTTGCAATATATATATTCTCTATTTGGTGTGTTCATGCAAACATGCACTCCACAAAACTTGACATGCTTATGAGAGATATTTTCATCATGACTAGAGCAATCATCATTAGTACTAAGGATATTCAAGGAGTTCATACTAACAACATTGCAATCATGCTCATCATTCAAAGATTTAGTACCAAGCATTTTAATGCATTCTTCTTATAGCACTTGAGCACAATTTTCCTTTCCATCATACTCACGAAAGATATTAAAAAGACGAAGCGTATGAGACAAACTCAATTCCATTTTTTGTAGTTTTCTTTTATAAACTAAACTAGTGATAAAACAAGAAACAAAAAGATTCGATTGCAAGATCTAAAGATATACCTTCAAGCACTCACCTCCCCGGCAACGGCGCCAGAAAATAGGTTGATGTCTACTACACAACCTTCTTCTTGTAGACGTTGTTGGGCCTGCAAGTGCACAAGTTTGTAGGAGAGTAGCAAATTTCCCTCAAGTGGATGACCTAAGGTTTATCAATCTGTGGGAGGCGTAGGATGAAGATGGTCTCTCTCAAACAACCCTGCAACCAAATAACAAAGAGTCTCTTGTGTCCCCAACACACCCAATACAATGGTAAATTGTATAGGTGCACTAGTTCGGCGAAGAGATGGTGATACAAGTGCAATATGGATAGTAGATAAAGGTTTTTGTAACCTGAAATTATAAAAACAGCAAGGTAGAAAGCGATAAAAGTGAGCATAAACGGTATTGCAATGATAGGAAACAAGGCCTAGGGTTCATACTTTCACTAGTGCAAGTTCTCTCAACAATAATAACATAGATAGATCATATAACAATCCCTCAACATGCAACAAAGAGTCACTCCAAAGCAACTAATAGCGGAGAACAAACGAAGAGATTATGGTAGGGTACGAAACCACCTCAAAGTTATCCTTTCTGTTCTATCTATTCAGGAGTTCGTAGTAAAATAACATAAAGCTATTATGTCCGCTCAATCCATCATAGAGTTCATACTAGAATAACACCTTAAGACACAAATCAACTAAAACCCTAATGTCACCTAGATACTCCATTGTCACCTCAAGTATCCGTGGGCATGATTATACGATATGCACCACACAATCTCAAATTCATCCAACCAACACAAAGTACTTCAAAGAGTGCCCCAAAGTTTCTACCGGAGAGTCAAGAAAACGTGTGCCAACCCCTATGCATAGGTTCATGGGCGGAACCCGCAAGTTGGTCAACAAAACATACATCAAGAGGCACGTGATATCCCATTGTCACCACAGATAAGCACGGCAAGACATACATCAAGTGTTCTCAAATAAATACTCAATCCGATAAGATAACTTCAAGAGGGAAACTCAATTTATCACAAGAGAGTAGAGGGGGAGAAACATCATAAGATCCAACTATAATAGCAAAGCTCGCGATACATCAAGATCGTGCCATAGAGAGAACACGAGAGAGAGAGAGAGAGAGAGAGAGAGAGAGAGAGAGAGAGATCAAACACATAACTAATGGTACATACCCTTAACCCCGAGGGTGAACTACTCCATCCTCATCATGGATAGCGCCGGTATGATGAAGATGGCCACCGGTGATGGGATCCCCCTCCGGCAGGGTGCCAGAATGGGCTCCCGAGAGGTTTTTGGTGGCTACAGAGTCTTGCAGCGGCGGAACTCCCGATCTATCTTGATATTCGATGTTTTTAGGGTACGTAGGCTTATATAGGCGAAAGAAGTCGGTCGGGAGGTGCTCGAGGGGCCCACGAGACAGGGGGGCACGCCCAGTAGGTGGGGGGTGCCCCCTATCTCCTGGCCTCCTCGAGGATCTTCTAACGTAAACTCCAAGTCTCCAGGATGATAATCTTCCCAAAAATAACGATGCCGAAGGTTTCATTCCGTTTGGACTCCGTTTGATATTCCTTTTCTTCGAAATACTGAAACAGGCAATAAAACAGCAATATGGGTTGGGCCTCCGGTTAGTAGGTTAGTCCCAAAAGTAATATAAAAGTGTATAATAAAGCCCATAATCATTCAAAACAGATAATAAAATAGCATGAATGCTTCATAAATTATAGATACGTTGGAGACGTCACTCATACCCCCGATACAACCCAGATTCATCAAAATAAGCACGCAATGCAACGAAAACAGAATATGTCAAAAACATAACAGTTTATAGCAATCTGAAAACTTCATATACTTCTGTAACTCCAAAAATTCTGAAAAATTAGGACAATGTAGGTAATTTGTGTATCAATCTTGTGTAAAAGTTTAGAGCAAAAACACGTTTCTATGATTTATGAAAATTATTTTACTAAATGCAAAAGTTTATGTTTTCCAACAAGATTAAATCAACTATGACCCAACATAATCCCAACAGTGTTACTTGGCACAAACACTAATTAAAACATTAAAAAACACAATCATAACAGAGGCATAATTGTGTAATCAGTCAAGAACAGAAAGAAAAAAGGCAAAAATAAATTTTATTCATTGGGTTGCCTCCCAACAAGCGTTATTGTTTTACGCCCCTAGCTAGGCATAAAGCATAGTTTCAAGTATTGTCATCTTTATTTCTAGATCCATAGGATGCCCTCATGATTGATTCGTATGGTGGCTTGATTCTTGTTCTAGGGAAGTGTTCCATACCCTTTATTAGTGGAAATTGAAATTTAAAATTGCCTTCTTTCATATCAATCACGGCACCAATAGTACGAAAAAATAGTCTACCAAGTATAATTGGAGAAGACGGATTGCAATCAATATCAAGAACAATAAAATCTATGGGCACATAATTCCTATTTGCAATAATAAGAACATCATTAATTCTTCCCAAAGGCTTTTTAATAGTGGAATCCGCCAAGTGCAAATTAAGAGAACATTCTTCCATATTGGTAAGACCAAGAACATCACATAAAGATTTCCCAATTGTGGAAACACTAGCACCCAAGTCACATAAAACAAAACACTCATAATTTTTTATCTTGACTTTGATGGTGGGTTCCCATTCATCATGTAATTTTCTAAGAATTGAGATCTCTAATTCCAATTTTTCTTCAAAAGCTTTCATCATAGCATCAACAATAAGTTTAGTAAAAGCTTTATTTTGTTCATAGGCATGGTATGAATTTATCACGGATTGCAACAAAGATATACAATAAAACAAAGAGCCACTATCATAATTAGAGTCTTTGTAATCCAAAAGAGTGGGCACATCGCTAGCTAAAGTTTTGAGCTCTCCAAACCCACTTTTATCAAAAATTTCAACAAGATTTTCACCCTCAAAATTATTGGGACGCCTTCTAGCTATAGTTGACTCTTCTTATTACCTTTATCATCAATTTTTAATTTTACTAAACAAGGAATCAATAGAAGAAACACCAATCATTTTAAGATCCTCATCATTTTTATGAAAGCAATCACTAGAAAACACTCTTTCTAAATATTCTCTCCTAGTCTAAGAACAGCGGTTCTTTTCTTACTTTCATCCATAGAAACATATAAAGATTCAATTGATTCTTCAACATTAGGCACAAAAGCTTTCAACTTGAGATTTTCTACATCATGATAAATTCTATCAATGCTTCTAGACATATCATCAATCTAATTCAACTTTTCTTCTATCGTATTATTGAAAACTTTTTGAGCATTGATAAATTCTTTAATATTATTCTCAAGATCAGAGGTGTTCCTATTATTATTATAGGAAGGATTACCATAGGAACCACCATAGTTATTAGAGGAATTTCCAAGAAAAGGTCTAGGATTAAAATTACCTCTATAAGCATTGTTATTAAAAATGTTTCACGAGACAAAATTCACATCTACGACATCACTATTTTGCTCAATCAAAGTAGACAAAGGCACATCATTAAGATCAATAGGAGCACTTTTATTAGCAACCAATTTCATAAGAGCATCAACTTTTTCACTCAAAGAAATTATTTCTTCAACCGAATTAACCTTTTTACTACTAGGTGCTCTTTCGGTATGCCATTGTGAATAATTTGCCATAATATTATCAAGCAATTTAGTAGCTTCACCCAAAGTAATTTCCATAAAAGTACCACCCGTGGCAGAATCTAAGAGATTTCTAGAGACAAAATTCAATCCCGAATAAAAAAATTGTATGATTATCCAAAGATTTAAACCATGAGTAGGACAATTTCTTAGCATCAATTTCATTCTTTCCCAAGATTGTGCAACATGTTCATGCTCATGTTGCTTAACATTCATGACCTGAGTTCTAAGGGAAATAATTTTCGCAGGCGGAAAATACTTAGTAATAAAAGCATCCTTGCACTTATCCCAAGAATCGATACTATTGCGAGGCAAAGAAGAAAACCAAATTTTTGCACGATGTCGCAAAGATAATGGAAATAATTTCAACTTCACAATATCATTGTCCACATATTTTTTCATTTGCATATCACATAATTCTATGAATGTGTTAAGATGGGATGTGACGTCCTCATTAGGAGTACTGGAAAACTGATCTTTCACAACAAGATTCAACAAAGCGTCATGGAACAAGCAAAAAAATTAGATACGTTGGAGGGGTATCAGCGGCACGCCTCAGACGATCTGGTAGCTGGGGTCAATGTCGTGCGATGGGGAGGAGCCACAAGAGGGCTCTGGCACACGGGCGCGATGGTGGCACGCCACGCTATCGCTACGCAAAGGAGGTGGAGGAGGCGCGTCATGCCCCGTCCACGCACCACACAACGGCGGAGGGTACAAAGGGCACGAAGGGGCCGGGGGCGCCCCCGCGATGTTGATGACCTTGGTGATGTAGGCAAGCCAGGCATCGTAGTCATCGTCAGTGGGGTGGTAGCGCAGCAGCTCATGTGCCATGAGGAGTGTCGCCTGCGGAGCTGACGGGTCACGGCGGGCGAGCGAAGTTGCTATGGTCGTGCGCATCGGCGGCAGCTGTTGATGGTGCGGCCTTCCCGACGGGTGGTCGAAGGAGGCCTCCGCCTCTGGCTCACCGATGGGCTTCGTCTGGACGCGGTTGGCCCTGCGGAGAGCGCGCGCATGTCGAGCGTTGTCCATGGTGGTGTTGAGGCTCGAGGCGCAAAAACCAAGTCCCTACCTGGCACGCCAAATGTCGGGGGATTGATTTCAAGCTACGGGAAATCCTCCAAAACCCTGGTTCAAACTCTGGGGACTTGGCTTGCGGCAATGAGGCTACAGGCTAGGTTCCAGACACGATAGAGGCACGATGAGCTCCCCAGGTGCGGGCCATCGTGCGTGTAAAACCCTACTCCTACTTGGTGGAATTGCTTGTGGATAGTGCTCTTGGATCTACAAGATGAGCTGATGCTCTTGGTGGTCTACAATGGTGCAAGGAGTCGATCCTTTGCTACGGTGGCTGCACTACCCCTTTTATAGGGGCCTTGGGCCTCTTCCCGAAACTATGAGCAGGAAAGGGGTACCATAGGGCGGCAATTTGAAAGGGGGCAGACGCTGATGCTTATCCTGACAAAAGGCGGTCTCCGCCCGCCAAAGGCATTATCCATGACGCGTAGGGGCTCCACGATGACCTCCATCCTGCAGTGTCATCGTCCCAGGGAAGCTTTGGGACTTGCTTTGGGGGTAGGCAGGCCCAGCTGCTTCCTTCGTACCGAAGGGGAAACTGCCCCGGCCGCACAGGCTAGTGCCTGCCATGATGACATCATCCATGTGATGGGCGGGTGACCCGCGTCGTGTGGGATCCGGGAGAAGCTTTGTGGGATGGCTCCTCGCGAGGGGTGGCCTCACGAGGCCACCTACTATTGTGGTACTTTGTCAAGTCCTTCGTCGGAGAGCCCCTCGCGGGGTAAGGCCCGCGCAAGGCTGTTGTCTTTGCGACGCCCGCTGGTGGGACGCCTCCTGAATTGGGCCAAGGGGCCCTTCCTGGGCCGCATGCAGATGGCCCGTGGTACCTTGGTTCCCACTAGGCCGATACCCACCTAAGGGAGTTCCGGACTAGGAGGTGTCCGGATAGCCGAACTATCATTATCGGCCGGACTCCAAGACTATGAAGATGCAAGATTGAAGACTTCGTCCCGTGTGGATGGGACTTTCCTTGGCGTGGAAGGCAAGCTTGGCGATACGGATATGTAGATCTCCTACCTTTGTAACCAACTCTGTGTAACCCTAGCCCTCTCCGATGTCTATATAAACTGGATGGCCTTAGTCCATAGGACGAACAGCAATCATACCATAGGCTAGCTTCTAGGGTTTAGCCTCCTTGATCTCGTGGTAGATCTACTCTTGTAACCCACATCATCAATATTAATCAAGCAGGATGTAGGGTTTTACCTCCATCAAGAGGGACCGAACCTGGGTAAAAACATCGTGTCCCTCGTCTCCTGTTACCATCCGCCTAGACGCACAGATCGGGACCCCCTACCCGAGATCCGCTGGTTTTGACACCGACATTGGTGCTTTCATTGAGAGTTCCTCTGTGTCGTCACCAATAGGCTTGATGGCTTCTTCAATCATCATCAATGACGCAGTCCAAGGTGAGACCTTCCTTCCCGGACAAATCTTCGTATTCGGCGGCTTTGCACTGCGGGCCAATTCGCTTGGCCAACTGTAGCAGATCGAAAGCTACGCCCCTGGCCATCAGGTTAGATTTGGAAGTTTGAACTTCACGGCTGACATCCGCGGGGACTTGATCCTCGATAGGATCGAGCCACAGCCGAGCGTGCCGCACTATCGCGGCGAGCATGATTTAGCTCTGCAGCCGGACAGTACCTTCGAGGCCGCACTCAAAACCGCTCCGATCTTCAATTCAGAGCTAGCTCCGCAGATCGAGGATGGATGCTTAGACACCGTCTCGGGGGCTGCAACCTCTACGGCGATAGAGCCAAACACTGACTTTGTCCCTCATAAAGCTCGTGACTCCGAGGTGTCGGACTCCTTGCCGGACTCCGAACCTCCCGCGCCCGCCCCTATCGAATCCGATTGGGCGCCGATCATGGAGTTCACCGCAGCGGACGTCTTTCAACACTCACCTTTCAACGACATCTTGAGTTCGCTAAAATACCTGTCATTATCAGGAGAGACCTGGCCGGATTGCGGTCAGGACGGCTGGGATGCGGACGACGAAGAAATTCAAAGCCCACCCACCACCCACTTGGTAGCCACTGTCGATGATTTAACCGACATGCTCGACTACGACTCCGAGGACATCGACGGTATGGACGACGATGCCGGAGACGACCAAGAACCAGCGCCCACTGGGCACTGGACAGCCACCTCATCGTATGACATATACATGGTGGATATCCCAAAAGATGGGAATGGCAAAGGAACAGAGGAGGATGACCCCTCCAAAAAGCAGCCCAAGCACCGGCGTCAGCGGCGCCGCTCTAAATCCCGCCACAGCAAGAATGAAGACTCTGGCACCAGAGACAATAATACACCGGACAGTGCCGAAGACAACCCACTCCAGCAAGATGCAGCGCAGGAGGACGGAAACGCCAGCCCTTACGAAGGAGCGGCAGGAGAAGAGGCAGAGGATTATACGCCTCCCTCCGGAGACAAAGCGAGCCTCGACGATAACGAATTCGTCGTGCCTGAGGACCCCGTCGAACAAGAGCGTTTTAAACGCAGGCTTATGGCCACGGCGAACAACCTCAAGAAAAAGCAGCAACAGCTTAGAGCTGATCAGGATCTGCTAGCCGACAGATGGACTGAAGTCCTCGCGGCCGAAGAGCATGAGCTCGAACGCCCCTCCAAAATCTACCCTAAACGCAAGCTGCTCCCCCGATTAGAGGAGGAGGCTTATGAACCCGCATCACCAGGAGACAATACGGCCGACCGACCACCCCGTAGTCGCGAAAGAGTGGCCTCTAGGCCCTTCACCAGACCCGTACCCCGGCATCCCTCGAAAAGCACACGGCCACAGGGGAACACTCCGGACTTGCGAGATATATTGGAGGATAAGGCAAGACAATCAAGACCGATCTATGGATCGCGTGGGCGTCCCACGATACGTGACGACAATCGTCGCGCCGGACACAGTAAGACCGGCCGGGCCGAACAGAATAGACCAAGCTCCCTTGAGCTCCGTCGTGATATAGCCCAGTACAGAGGCGCCGCACACCCACTATGCTTCACAGATGAAGTAATGGATCATCAAATCCCCGATGGGTTTAAACCCGTCAATATTGAATCCTACGATGGCACAACAGACCCCGCGGTTTGGATTGAAGACTATCTCCTTCACATCCACATGGCCCGCGGTGACGATCTTCACGCCATCAAATACCTCCCCCTCAAGCTTAAAGGACCAGCCCGGCATTGGCTCAATAGCTTGCCAGCAGAGTCAATTGGGAGTTGGGAGGACCTGGAAGCCGCATTCCTCGATAACTTCCAGGGAACTTATGTGCGACCACCAGACGCTGATGACCTAAGCCACATAATTCAGCAGCCAGACGAATCGGCCAGGCAATTCTGGACACGGTTCTTAACCAAGAAAAACCAAATCATCGACTGTCCGGATGCGGAGGCCATCGCGGCCTTCAAGCATAACATCCGCGACGAGTGGCTTGCCCGGCACCTGGGACAAGAAAAGCCGAAATCCATGGCAGCCCTCACATCACTCATGACTCGCTTCTGCGCGGGTGAAGACAGCTGGCTAGCATGCAGCAATAACCTCAGCAAAAACTCTGGCAGTCCGGACTTCAAGGACCAAAATGGCAGGCCGCGTCGCAACAAAATCAAACGCCGCATTAACGGCGATCATATTGAGGATACGACAGTCAATGCCGGATTCAGGGGCTCTAAACCCGGTCAGCGGAAAAAGCCATTCAAAAGAACTACTCCGGGTCCGTCCAATTTGGACCGAATACTCGACCGCTTGTGCCAGATACACGGCACCCCCGAAAAGCCAGCTAACCACACCAACAGGGACTGTTGGGTATTCAAGCATGCAGGCAAGTTAATTGCCAAAAACAATGACAAGGGGCTACATAGCGATGACGAGGACGAGACCCAACCGCCGAACAACAGAGGACAGAAGGGTTTCCCCCCACAGGTGCGGATGGTGAACATGATATACGCAACGCACATACCCAAAAGGGAGCGGAAGCGTGCACTCAGGGATGTCTACGCGATGGAGCCAGTTGCCCCGAAGTTCAATCCATGGTCCTCCTGCCCGATCACTTTTGACCGAAGGGACCACCCCACCAGCATCCGCCACGGCAGATTCGCCGCACTGGTCTTAGACCCAATCGTCGATGGATTTCACCTAACCAGAGTCCTGATGGACGGCGGCAGCAGCCTGAACCTGCTTTACCAGGATACAGTGCGCAAAATGGGCATAGACCCCTCAAGGATTAAACCTACCAAAACGACCTTTAAAGGCGTCATACCAGGTGTAGAAGCCAATTGTACAGGCTCAATTACACTGGAAGTGGTCTTCGGATCCCCGGATAACTTCCGAAGCGAGGAGTTAATCTTCGACATAGTCCCGTTCCGCAGCGGCTATCATGCCTTGCTCGGACGTACTGCGTTTGCAAAGTTCAACGCGGTGCCGCACTATGCATACCTCAAGCTCAAGATGCCAGGCCCTCGAGGAGTCATCACGGTCAACAGAAACACTGAACGTTCTCTCCGCACGGAGGAACATACAACGGCTCTCGCGGCAGAAGTGCAATGCAGCCTCTTAAGGCAATTCTCAAGTCCGGCCTTTAAGCGGCCGGACACAGCTAAGCGCGCCCGGAATAACTTATAACAAGACCACCTGGCACGTTCCGAGCACGCGTAGCAGTGCGGCCCCAACCCCAGCTCCTGCGAAATGTTAAAGCAGGTCCTTCGTGTACACCATTACGCTCTGAAGATACCATGGGCATGGGGAGAGGGGCACGACCACGATAAACCCAGACTGCGGCTAAACCACACCAGGGGCTCTCAAGTGTGTCGTTCTTTTTTCTTTTATTTTTACCTTTTATTTTTTACACACAGGACTCCGTTTGTCAGAGGCCCTGTCTGGCAGCAGATCTGCCGAACTCACGATGCAACAGCAAGGGAAGGATAAAGGCTACAACGAATATACAGGTGGTCTCTGTTACGAGCATTTTTATACACCAGTCTGCAGCCTACCCCTGGAGGGGGACATGTTTAACAGTCCCATACCTTGCTTATCGCACTATTTGTATCGTTCTGCATCTGTAGCAGCACTTATTGAATAAAACAATGCAGCACCTTTTTGCTTATAATTGCATTTCCTTTTCATACATATGTTCATTCACGGCATATTGCATCCGTACACTTTGGTACGGCTAATACACACCAGGGGCTTATGTTCCCCACGTCATGGTGTGATGAGTCCGAACACTTTCACATGTGCGGCACCCCGAACTT
The DNA here is from genome assembly GCF_002162155.2 of Triticum dicoccoides. Taxonomy (NCBI): domain Eukaryota; kingdom Viridiplantae; phylum Streptophyta; class Magnoliopsida; order Poales; family Poaceae; genus Triticum; species Triticum dicoccoides. The sequence goes on from NC_041391.1 coordinate 161,856,602, forward strand.
ATAGCACTATATGCATCGGCTCCGAATCATGTCTTGGGTCAATAGTTGGGTTTGCCCGTTTTGGTACCTTACGTTCCGTTATATTGGCTAAGGTAGCACTGGGAGAACCACTGCGATTGCGCCCCAGTTGAGCTGGGTTAACGCCTCAGTGGAGAAAGCTAAAACTGACCGTCATGATGAGGCGAGAGCCGGTCGCTGTTCGAGAGGTTTTTTGCGAGTCCTTAAAGACTTATGCCGCTTAGAGCGAGGAGCCGGATAATGTCCGGCCAAGGCGTGGATAGCGCCCCAAATTCGGCCTTCCAAAGACTAGGGGCTTCGCTGAAATTTAAAATTATAGAATTCTATGGCTAAGTGAGAGTGTTCAAGCATTATAAGTCCGGTTGCCTTGTTCGCTGTGTCGAGCGCCTCCCTAGATGGACCCAAAAATGGGAACAAGAGTGCTCGAGTTTATCCCGAACACCCCAGCACTCGTGGCATGGGGGCTGAAGCCGACGACTTGCCATCTCTCAGATTTGATAAATAGCCGCATAGAAGGTAATATTTTAAATTAACAAGCGTTGCCTAGCGCGTATGAACCAAGTTTTCAGCGCACAGGATAACAAAATGCGAGTCTACTCAAATATTACATCTTTGGAGCACTCACCCGCAATAGTGTGGGCGCCCTTCAGCACACTCTTATAATACATCTTGGGCGTGCGATGCTCCTTGCCCTCTGGTGGCGGGTCCGTCACGAGCTTCTGGGCATCCATCTTGCCCCAGTGCACCTTTGCGCGGGCAAGGGCCCGACAGGCACCTTCAATACAAGCGGAATGCTTAATGACTTCAACCCACGGGCACGCATCCACCAGCCGCTGCACTAGGCCGAAGTAGCTCCCAGGCATGGCCTCCTTCGGCCACAGCCGAACTATGAGGCCCTTCATGGCCTGTTCGGCCGCCTTGTGGAGCTCGACCAGCTGTTTCAGCTGGTCACTAAGGGGCACCGGATGTCCGGCCACACCATACTGAGACCAGAAGACCTTCTCCGTCGAGCTCCCCTCCTCGGCCTGGTAGAATGCGGCAACATCGGACACGCTGCGAGGAAGATCTGCGAACGCTCCTGGAGAACTCCGAATTCGGGTAAGCGACAGGTAATTAACACTCACATGCTTACTTTGCATGAAAAATGCCTTACCCGCTGCTATTTTCTTTACCGCCTTGATCTACTGGAGGGCCTTGTAGGCTTCGGCCTTAGCGGCTTTGGCACTCTCAAGAGCCGTTGCAAGCTCAGACTCTCGAGTCTTCGAGTCACGCTCCAGGCTCTCATGTTTCTTCACGAGATCCTGGAGCTCTTGCTATACCTCCGCCACCCGCGCCTCCTGTTTCTCTCGCTCGGTGCGCTCCACGGCCGCATTGCGTTTGGCCGCGGCCACCGCCTCCTTCAGGGTCGCCACCTCGTTAGTGGCCCCTGTAATACCCAAGTTATCCTTGTCATTTTCTTGCAACCAAATCCTTTTCTGTAAGGTACAATTTTCATAAGGTATTACTCACCTTCTTTTTCCTCGAGCTGCTTCTTGGCACGGCCGAGCTCGTTCTCAGACCGCTCGAGGTTTTCCTTCAAAGTATTGACCTCCGCAGTCAGTGTGGCGGAGGTCAGCAGCACAACCTGCAAACCCATATTGACATATTTTCATGACTCCTGCGTTTATCTTTATAAAGATTCTCAGTCCGGATTTTCTTTCCGAACACCGAATCGAGCATCAGGGGCTACTGTCTATGCGGTACCATTTTACATATATTGAAATTCTTACCTCAAAGCCTGTTAGAAGGCTGCTGCAGGCTTCGGTCAGCCCGCTCTTGGCGAGCTGAACCTTCTGAATCACCGCACTCATAAAAGTGCGGTGTTCCTCTTTGATGGAGGCGCCGTTGAGCGCCTCCAACAAATTATCCGGCACCTCCGGTTGGACGGAGGCAGCCGGCATCGCGGTCTTGCCCTTCTTACGAAGGGGTCGCCCGCCGGACTCCGGGGCCACTATGGCCTCCGGGGCCAAGTCCGGTGCAAAGTCCGGGAGGTTGTCCTGCGACACCTCCGGGGCCCTCTCCTCCTGGTGGGCCCCTTCCTGGGATCCCACCTCGGCATCGTCCGCGTCACGGGGGGTGGAGGCAGTCGGAAGAGAATCCATATCCGACGCACCTAAGGACCCGCTCGTTGAAACGGGAAGATCATCCTTAGGTGGACTGCAGGGTTGTATGTGGCATTATAAAGACATTATGTGACGAAAAATAAAAACCTTGAAGTTATTCGGGAGTCTGGATACTTACGATCTCGCCAGGGGCTTGGCCCTTGGAGGCCAGTCCTCGTCGTCGTCACTAGCATTGGCGGAGCAGTCCGGGGGAAGAGTTTTTCCATTCTTGGACCCTTCGGCCTCCCTTATTGGGGAGGCCTCCCTTTTCTTCTCCCCCCCTACTGGGGAAGGGGCTTTCTTCTTCTCCTCCTCACCTTGGTGAGAGGAGTCGGCCTTGGATTCATCATCCGATAGCACCTGAAAGCGGGAACTCTTCCGAGTCCCCGTGGCCTTCTTCTTGGCCTTCTTCTCCGGCACCACGTGGGGTGCCGGAGCCAGCAGCCCCGTTAGGCGGGCGTCAGCTGGGTCCTCTGGCAATGGGGCCGGACAGATAGCCTGTGCGGCCTTCTTCAGCCAGTCCTGTCAAAGGAAAGGGAGTTTAGATCCCGCATAGAGTCAAACTATGGAAAACACGCGTCCCTTAAAGGACAAAATAACTTACCTCATCAGCTGGACGCTCCAAGCTGAATCCACGATATTCGGTAGCGGATGCGGGAGCCTCGGCGCCTTTGAACAGCACCTTCCAGACCTCTTCGTACGTAGTGTCGAAGAGTCCATTCAAAGTCTGGTGCTGCGCCGGATCGAACTCCCACATATTGAAGCCCCGTCGTTGGCACGGGAGAATCTGGCGGATGAGCATGACCTGGACTACGTTGACAAGCTTGACCTTCTTGTCCACCAGCTTTTGGACGCAGGCTTGGAGTCCGGTCAGCTCCTTCGAATCCCCCCAAATCCGGCCGCTCTCTTTCCAGGAGGTGAGCCGTGTGGGGATGCCAGATCTGAATTCGGGGGACGCTGCCCATTCGGTGTCACGCGGCTCGGTGATGTAAAACCACCCCGATTGCCACCCCTTGATGGTTTCCACAAAGGTGCCCTCTAGCCACGTAATGTGGGACATCCTGCCCACCATGGTGCCTCCGCACTCCGCTTGGCTGCCCTTCACAACCTTCGGCTTGACACTGAAGGTCTTGAGCCACAAGCCGAAGTGAGGCTGGATGCAGAGGAAGGCCTCACACACGACGATAAACGCCGAGATGTTGAGAATGAAATTCGGGGCCAGATCATGGAAATCCAGGACGTAGTAGAACATGAGCCCCCGGACAAAGGGATGGAGCGGGAAGCCCAGTCCGCGGAGGAAATGGGGAAGGAATACTACCCTCTCATGGGGCTTGAGGGTGGGGATGAGCTCTCCCTCAGTGGGGAGCCGGTGCGCGATGTCGCTGGACAAGTATCCGGTGTTGCGCAGCTTCTGGATCTGCCCGTCCGTGACGGAGGAGGCCATCCACTTGCCTCCCTCTCCGGACATAGTTGGAGAAGGTTGAGGTGAGAAGTGCAGACTTGGGCGTTGGAGCTCGAGTTCGCTGAGATGGATAAGCCAAGGAGGAAGAAGGCGCAGGTAAAAGGGTTGGATCTTTATCCCCTTATATGGGCGGACAGAAACATGCATCCCCACCGGCCTGGTAAAACTAGCTTATCTCCCAAGCGTCACAATCAATGGCGCGGTTGGGTTACCCACGTCCGTATTGATGGGAATCCAGGAATAAGGGGAACACGATCTCGGCTTCGACAAGACGTGCCAAGGAAACTACCTCGCTAAACGCGCTGAGGTGGAACAATAAAAACAATTCGAGTAAAGGCTTGGAAGTGGTGTGACGTCACGCCACAGAATACGTCAGCAGATTGATCTTGTGTAAATATTATTCTCTCTATGGTGGTATGTGGAAATTATTTTGCAAAGCCGGACACTATCCTGGTGTTCACGATCTTCTATAGATTATTCGGAGGAGGAACCCGCCTCGCAATGCCGAAGACAATATGCGCGCCGGACTCGTCGTCATTGAAGCCTGGTTCAGGGGCTACTGAGGGAGTTCCGGACTAGGGGTGTCCGGATAGCCGAACTATCATTATCGGCCGGACTCCAAGACTATGAAGATGCAAGATTGAAGACTTCATCCCGTGTCTGGATGGGACTTTCCTTGGCGTGGAAGGCAAGCTTGGCGATACGGATATGTAGATCTCCTGCCTTTGTAACTGACTCTGTGTAACCCTAGCCCTCTCCGGTGTCTATATAAACCGGATGGCCTTAGTCCATAGGACGAACAACAATCATACCATAGGCTAGCTTCTAGGGTTTAGCCTCCTTGATCTCGTGGTAGATCTACTCTTGTAACCCACATCATCAATATTCATCAAGCAGGACGTAGGGTTTTACCTCCATCAACAGGGCCCGAACCTGGGTAAAAACATCGTGTCCCTCATCTCCTGTTACCATCCGCCTAGACGCACAGATCGGGACCCCCTACCCGAGATCCGCCGGTTTTGACACCGACACCACCTCTCTCCTAGGTGGTCAATACCTACCACTGTCATTGCACCACAAAGAATCACTCGGGGGCGCCGGGAACCCAGACCCACCACTACCTGGATGGAACCACCTGTCACTTCAGCCCAGTCCGAACATTAACATGACATAATATAAAGCAGTAACAGTTTTCGTCTTCGCCGACATCTTGCAGCCCATCTTGCTCCATGACGTAGGCTACCGAAGTCCGGGGTCCACCGAAGTAACATATATATAGTATGCAGTATAAAGCATACTCATGATCATCGCCCGAAAGGATCACGGCCCGATAATATAGCATGGTAGACGGACAAGGATGCATGGCACTGATGAGACTCTAGCATACCTAGGCTAAGCATGGTAGGATTGTGGATATGGTATCAATAGTAGTAAGACAGGCTATGCAACATTATAGGATCTATCGGTAAAGCAGTAACAATATCACAACTCTAATGCAAGTGATACGCCTCCATCGTATATACCTTTCCTAACGCTTTTCCTCTTGTTTTGGACTCTAATTTGCATGATTTGAATGAAGCTAACCCGAACTGATGTTGTTTTTAGCAGAACTACCATGGTGTTGTTTTTGTGCAGAAATAAAAGTTCTCGAAATGGAATGAAACTTTTTGGAGATTGTTTATGGAATAAAAGAAAAATACTGGAGCCAAGAACCACCGGAAGGGGGGGCCTGGGTGAGCACAACCCACCAGGGCGCGCCCCTCCTCCTGGCGTGCCTAGGTGGGTTGTCCCCACCTGGTGGCCCTGCTGACCCTATCTCTGATGCTATAAATTCACATTTTCAGAGAAAAAATAGGAGAGGAAGAATTATCGTGTTTTGCGAGACAGAGCCACCGCCGACGCCCGTTCTTCATCGGGAGGCCAGATCTGGAGTCCATTTGGGGCTCCAGAGAGGGGAATCTTTGTCATCACCAACCCTTCTCCATCGCCAATTCCATGATGCTCCTCACCGGGAGTGAGTAATTCCTTCATAGGCTCACTGGTCGGTGAGGAGTTGGATGAGATTCATCATGTAATCGAGTTAGTTTTGTTAGGGCTTGATTCCTAGTATCCATTAGGTTCTGAGATTGATGTTGCTATGACTTTGCCATGCTTAATGCTTGTCACTTTGGGCCTGGGTGCCATGATTTAAGATTTGAACCGTTTATGTTATCACATTATATCTATGTTCTAGATCTAATCTTGCAAGTTATAGTCGCCTATTACGTGTTATGATCCACAAACCCCGGAGTGATAGTATTCAGGATACTTTTCGGTGATAACCATAGTTTGAGGAGTTCACGTATTCACTATGTGTTAATGCTTTGTTCTGGATCTTTATTAAAAGGAGGCATTAATATCCCTTAGTTTCTTTATGGACCCCACTGCCACGGGAGGGTAGGGCAAAAGATGTCATCACGTTCTTTTCATAATCACATATGAATATTTACGGAATACATGCCTACATTATATTTATGAACTGGAGCTAGTGCCGTATCGCCCTAGGTTATGACTGTTATATGATGAATATCATCCAATGAATTCGCCGATCCAATGCCTATGATTTTCTCTTATATTGTTCCTGCTAAGTTACTACTGCTACTTTTACGGTTGCACTTGCTACAAAATCATTGCTATCACTGTTACCGTTACTATTATTGTTGCTACTACTATCAAAACTATCATATTACTTTGCTACTGATCACTCTGCTACAGATAATTAATCTCCAGGTGTGGTTGACAACTCATCTGCTAATAGTTGCAAATATTATTTTGCTCCCCTTGTGTCGAATCAATAAATATGGGTTGAATACTCTACTCTCAAAAACTGTTGTGATCCCCTATACTTGTGGGTTATCAAGACCTTTTTCTGGCGCCGTTGCAGGGGAGCATAGCTATATTTATTGAGTCATTTGGGATTATTATCAATTTATCAGTATGAAGAATCTTAAGCATACAAAGACTAAGATTTTTCCCTCTAAGACGAGGGGAGGTAAGGAACTGCCATCTAGCTTTACACTTGATTCACCTTCTATTTTGAGTAGACTTGCAACACCACCACATGCTATTAATCCGGATATGTCACAAGTTATGGATTATGCTACTTCTATGAATGCTACTCATGATGATGCTAGTACCTTGCTTGATGATGGTGTGCCACTGGGTGATTTTCTTGATGAACAGATTGCTAGAGCTAAAGATATAGAGAATGCTGAAATTGATGAAACTGATGAAGTGCCTGAAACTGAAAATCTTGAAACACCTTTTAGACCTAGCTCTCCTAGATATGAATTGCCTAAGGTACCCGAAGGTTATGTTATGGATGAGGAGACAGCTAGAGATTTTCTTGCTTGCAATGATAGAGATGATCTTAAGAAATTATTATGCTAACTAAAAGAGAAATCTTTGAATGCTAGAATGAAATGTGATCCTAAGTTTGCTTCTTCACCTATCTTTGTTGATGATAAGGATTATAAATTCCATGTCGACCTAGAGTTAATTACTTTGGTTGACTCTGATCCTTTCCATGGTTATGAAACTAAAACTGTTGTGGCACATCTAAAATGAATGATATAGCTACCCTATTTGCTCATGATGACAAAATTCGCTACTACTATATTCTCAAGTTATTCTTGTTCTCATTAAAGGGTGATGCTAAGACTTGGTACAATACTCTTGCTCCTGGTTGTGTGCATAGTCCCTAGGATATGATTTATTACTTCTCTAAAACATATTTTCCTGCTCATAAGAAACAAGATGCCTTATAGGAAATAATTAACTTTGTGAAAATTGAAGGAGAGAGTCTCCCACAAGCTTGGGGGAGGCTTCTCCAATTGCTAAATGCTTTGCCTGATCATCCTCTTAAGAAAAATGAAATACTTGATATCTTCTATAATGGACTAAGTGATGCTTTTAGGTGAGGGAGTCCTGGATTAGGGGGTCCTCGGACAGCCGGATTATATGCTTATACCGGACTGTTGGACTACGAAGATACAAGATTGAAGACTTCGTCCCGTGTCCGGGTGGGACTCTCCTTTGCGTGGAAGGCAAGCTTGGCAATTCGGATATGTAGATTCCCTTCTCTATAACCGACCCTGTGTAACCCTAGCCCCCTCCGGTGTCTATATAAACCGGAGGGTTTAGTCCATAGGACAAGAACAATCATAATCGTAGGCTAGCTTCTAGGGTTTAGCCTCTACGATCTCGTGGTAGATCAACTCTTGTAATACTCATATCATCAAGATCAATCAAGCAGGAAGTAGGGTATTACCTCCATAGAGAGGGCCCGAACCTGGGTAAACATCGTGTCCCCCGCCTCCTATTACCATTAGCCTTAGACGCACAGTTCGGGACCCCCTATCGGAGATCCGCCGGTTTTGACACCAACATTGGTGCTTTCATTGAGAGGTCCACTGTGTCGTCACCATAAGGCTTGATGGCACCTTCAATCATCTACAACGATGCGGTCCAGAGTGAGGTTTTCCTCCATGGACAGATCTTTGTATTCGGCGGCTTTGCACTGCGGGCCAACTCGCTTGGCCATCTGGAGCAGATCGATAGCTACGCCCCTGGCCATTAGGTCTGGTTTGGAAGCCTGAACTACACTGCTGACATTCGCAGAGATTTGATCTTCAACGGATTCGAGCCCATGACAGATACACCCTACAGTCACGACGAGCATGACCTAGATCTGCCATTGGATGGTGTTCAGGAGATCACACCTGCAGCTTCCCTGGATTTAAATCCAGTGCACGTCGTGCCATCCGAGGACAGGAGGATGGACCCTGCCACGGAAGCCGCACACTCAACGACGATAGAGCCAAACACAGATTTCATTTCCAATGAGGCATGTGTCATCGGACCCTCGGACTCGTTTCCGGCCATAGGCTCCGAACCGCGTGCATCCGTGCCCATTGGATCTAACTGGGCACCGGTCATGGAGTTCAGCTCCGCAGATATCTTTTAGCACTCGCCCTTGGGCGACGTGCTAAACTCATTAAAATCTCTCTCCTTGGCAGGAGACTCTTGGCCGAACTATGTCCGGCTTGAGTGGGAAGCGGACGATGAAGGAATTCGTTACCCACCCACCACCCACTTAATAGCCACTATCGACGACTTAACCGACATGCTTGATTTTGACTCCGAAGACATCGATGGTATGGACGACGATGCCGGAGTAGAACAGGAACCACCGCCCACAAGGCGCTGGACAGCCACCTCATCATTGACATATATATGGTGGACACACCCAAAGAAAACAATGGTGAGGATCAAAAGGATGCAACGGAGGGTAATCCACTCGAGAAGCAGTCGAAGCACCGACATCAGCGGCGCCGCTCTAAACCACGCCAGGGTAGAAACATCGATACCGGCACAAGAGATAATAGCACTCCAGATGATGCCGAAGACGAAAAAATCCCGCCCAGCCAAGCTTCAAACAGGTCAGATGGGAGGATGGGCAAGCTAGCCCCGATGGACAGGCCATGAACGAAGACTCGGAGGATGACAATTACATGCTCCTCTCCGAAGACGAGGTGAGCCTCGGCGACAAAGAATTTACTGTGCCTGAGGATCCCGTCGAGCAGGAGTGCTTCAAGCGCCGGCTTATAGCCACTGCAAAGAGCCTAAAGAAAAAACACTAGCAGCTTCAAGATGATCAAGACCTGCTCACTGATAGATGGACTGAGGTCTTGGCGGCCGAGGAATACGGACTCGAGCACCCATCCAAAAGTTACCTGAGGCGCAGGTTGTTACCTCAATTCGAGGATGAGGCACTAGAATCTATACTACCAGGGCAGGATGCGGCTCACTGACCACCTTGTGGCCGAGACAAAGCGGCTTATCAGTCCGAACACTAGCCTGCACCCCGTTGCTGAACAAATAAAAACATGAAGCCCGGGGCTACACGCATGACCTGCAAGACGAACTGGAAAACAAAGCAAGACAGTCAAGATCGATCTACGGATCATGGGGGCGCGCCCCAATGTGTGATGATGACCGCCACGCTGGATATACTAAATACAAATCCGTCTGGGCCGAATACAACAGACCAGATTCATCCGAACTGCGTCGCGATGTAGCCCGGCATAGAGGCGTTGCACACCCCCTATCACTATAAAAAAAGACATATCCGTGACATTTTGGGCCGAACGAAATTTTTTTCTGTCATACATATGACACTTCTATGATGATAATTGTGACAAAACCCGGTATCATCATAGATGTGGTGGGCTCCTACTTCTATGACAAAAAATCATGACAGAAAATAGGCTTTTCGTCCTGGGCGGGCCGGAGACGCAGCTGCATGACATTCTTTGAGTCGTCCATGACGGAAAAAACCGTGGTAGAAGCGAGGGGGAGGAAAAATTCGGGGAGTTGCCGGTTACGGTGGGAGGTCAGGGGCGGAGCGATGCGTGTTTCTCTCATACGTACACGTGTGTGTGCGGGGTGTTGGCTCTAACTGAAGCCGAGCAAGGCATTGGGCTCTAACTGAACCCGAGTGATTGCACTGCAGGCTACGTGTTACTGAACCCGAGCGATCGATCGATGGCTGTTAACTGAACCCGATGGAGCGATTCCTTCACTACTACTGCTAACTGAAGCCGATCGATTGGATGAACAGTGAGCGTTGCGGGGGGTTTAGATGAACAGTGAGCGGTGGCGTTGCCTCTGGATGAATAGCAACCCATGGTGTGGAGGGCTGAATGAACAGTCGACGGTGGAGGGGTGGCCATGGAGGGGTGGTTGAACAGGACCCCGTGGTGTGTAGGGCTGGACGAATAGTAGAAGGTGGAGGGGTGTCCGTGGAGGGGTGGTTGAACAGTAGCTGGTGGAGTAGCACACGGTGGAGGCTGGATGAACAGGAGCCCCTGCCACCCCATCTCCGGTTTTTTCTATATTTTTTTGTTTTTTAGTTTAGTTAGTTTTTAGGTTCAATTAATTAAGGTTTTTAGTTTAGGTTTAGGTTTAATTTGTTTAGGCTATTTAGTTTAATTAGTTTAGGTTTAATTAGTTTAGGTTTTTTTAGTTTAGTTAGTTTAGGTTTAATTAGTTTAGGTTTTTTAGTTTAGTTAGTTTAGGTTTAATTAGTTTAGGTTAGGTTTAATTTGTTTAGGTTATTTAGTTTAATTAGTTTAGGTTGTTTAGTTTAGTTAGTTTAGGTTTAACTGGTTTAGGTTTTCTAGTTTAGTTAGTTTAGGTTTAATTGGTATAGGTTATTTAGTTTAATTAGTTTAGGTTTTTTAATTTAGTTAGTTAGGTTATTTAGTTTAATTAGTTTAGGTAGTTTTTTTCCTGTTTTTTAAGAATAAACAAGAAAGATGAAAAAAAGAAGTAAAAGAAGAAGAGGAGGAAGAAGAAGAGGTGTTGTGGTGTTGTGTCGAGGGGTCAGGGTGACGGGGAGTTACTAGTATTCACATTTCAGTTGCATCATCATAACTAAACATTGCAAATGATCTTTCGTGCAGCACGCCTCCAAAAAGGATCGACCGATCCTTCTTCATCTTGCGGTGGCGCAACCCCGACTGGTCCTTCACCTCCCGGATTATGGTAAGTTTTCCCAAGTGTTTTGCTTAACAAGTGCTTTGTTAGCTAGAAAATTGCATAACAACCTAGGATAGCTCAATAATGATCTATAGCTAGCTTAGCTAGTTCATTGTGACATAATTAGCTCACTTAGGTACAAAATGGCATAATAACCTAGGATAGCTCAATAATTATCTATAATTAGCTTAGCTACTTCATTTATGACATAATTAGTGCACTTAGGTAAAAATGGCATAATAACCTTGGTTTAGCTCCAAACTATCATATAATTAGATTATTTTCCTTCAAAATGACAAAATAAACTTACCTAGCTCCAAAATGACCGATTTTAACTAGGATAGCTCTAAAATGACCTACACTTACCATTTTGTCCTACAAAATGAATAAATATGCTTAGTTAGCTAAAAAATGGCATAACTACGTAGGTTAGCTCCAAAATGACCTATTTACCTAGCTTAGCTCTAAAATGACCTACACACTTAGCATGTTTACCTACCTTAGCTAAAAAATGGCATTTTACCTACCTTAGTTAGAAGAAGAAGAAGAAGGAAGAAGAATAAAAAGATTTCTTCTTCTTCTTCTTCTTCTTCTTCTTCTTCTTCTTCTTCTTCTTCCTTATTCTTCTTCTTTTTCTTGTTCTTGTTCTTCTTCTATTTCTTCTTTTTCTTCTAGCTAGTCTTCTTCTTCTTCTAACTTTCTATTTCCTAATTTGCAGATTTGCTTGAGATGAGGAAGCTAGAATTGATGGAAACTTGTTGCAGACTTTTACTTGTGCTTGTGCTTCCCTTTTTATTTTTGGAAACTTGTTGCGAACTTCTTGGATATCACTACAAAAAGAAGACACATCCATGACATTTTGGGCCGAATGAATTTTTTTCTGTCATACATATGACACTTCTATGACGATAATTGTGACAAAACCCGGTATCATCATAGATGTGGTGGGCTCCTACTTCTATGACAAAAAATCATGACAGAAAATGGGCTTTTCATCCTGGCGGGCCAGAGACGCAGCTGCATGACATTCTTTGGGCCGTCCATGACGGAAAAAACCGTGGTAGAAGCGAGGGCGATTTCGGGGAGTTCCCGGTTACAGTGGGAGGTCGGGGGCCAAGCGATGCGCGTTTCTCTCGTACATGTACGCGTGTGTGTGCGAGGCATTGGCTCTAACTGAACCCGAGCGAGGCATTGGGCTCTAACTGAACCCGAGCGATTGCACTGCAGGCTACGCGTTGCTGAACATGAGCGAGCGATAGATGGCTGTTAACTGAACCTGATCAAGCGATTTCTTCGCTACTACTACTAACTGAAGCCGATCGATGCTGCCTCTGGGATGCACAGTGAGCATTGCAGGGGGGTGGATGAACAGTGAGCGGTGGCGTTGCCTTTGGATGAACAGGACCCCGTGGTGTGGAGGGCTGGATGAATAGTAGACAGCGGAGGGGTGCCCGTGGAGGGGTGGTTGAACTGTAGCTGGTGGAGTAGCGCGCGGTGGAGGCTGGATGAGCAGGAGCCCGTGTAGGATGGAGGAGGTCGACGGTAGCCCGTGGAGGCTGGAGGAGGTCGACGGTGGAGATGAACAGTATCCCGTGGAGTCCCGTTTTGTGGTACGACACACCCCTCCCCACTGTTTCGACCGTAGCGCTCCAACACAAGTCCGTTTCGTCCGTTTTGCGGTACGCCACACCCCTCCCGATGAACAGGACCCTCGTTTCGACCGTAGTGCTCCAACACAAGTCCGTTTCATCCGTTTTGCGGTGCGCCACACCCCTCCCGATCAACAGGACCCCTGTTTCGACCATAGGAGGTCCGTTTCCTCCGTTTTGTGGTACGCCAGGCCCCTCCCGATCAACAGGACCCCGTTTCGAACGTGGCCGGTCAAACAGAAGGCCGTTTCCTCCGTTGTGCGGTACGCCCGGCCTCGTTTCCATCGCCTGTTCTGTCCAAGCCCTCCCGATGAACACGACCACGCATTCCATTCTGACCCAGCCGGTTGGCTCCCCATGAACACGACGACGACGCTGTTTCTCTGTTCTGACCCAGCCATGTACGTATGCACGATAGGCGTTAGAGACCCTGCCCGTATGTACGTACGTGGCCGTATTTTCTTTCTTGCACCCTCGCCGCTGTACGTACGTGTACATGCTACGTGCGCGCCTCTACTATGACACGCGCGCGCCTCTACATCCACCAGTATATATGTACGTACACGTTCGCGACCAGAATGACAACGCTACGTACGCTTCGACCAGGTGGGTCCCGACTATCAGCACTTCCTTGTGTGCGAAGATGTAGCTGGTGGGTCCCATCAGTCAGGGGGGCGAATCATTTTTTTTGCCCGGACGCACTTCCTTGCGTGCGAAGGTGTAGCTGGTGGGTCCTAGCAGTCAGGGGGGAAACGTTTTTTCGCTAAATACGGTGGCCCATCCGGTGGGTCCCCACTGTCAGGTGGAGGAATAATTATTTTGCGCGTAATAAGGAGGCACTTCCTTGCTGCGGTTGTGGACCCATCTATCAGCCTCTCCAAGTACAGTCCACGTCCGATGGAAGCCATTCCTTGACCACATTGACCATGCTGCATCGAGAGCACTAGGGCGATGGACGATGGCGAGGCCTAGGAAGGGGACGACGCGGAGCCAGGGAAGACGCGGCAGTGGATGCCCATGTGTAGAGGAGTATGAGGGTTCACTCGTTCGGCTGCGGTGTGAGGCTACCGTCGCCGCAGAATAACAGGGGGTGTGGGTGCGTAGAGGGATGGCCTGGCCAGCGGTGGGAGTAGTAGGGGGCGGTGAGGCCTCCACGGCATCACAGCTGGCCACGGGCGGCAGGAGCAGGCGACACGACTGGCGCTGCTTTGGGCGGGTGGAGCAAGAAGACCAGAGGTTGAAGAAGCACTACGGCCGTTGGATGGACATCGTACAGTCACTAGAGCTAGAATCGTTCATATATTGACTAAAGTTGACAAAGGCCTCCGTCCTAGTCAACTTAGTAGGCCCACAAGTCAGCCTTCCACCAAGGTTGCTCCCAGCTAGCAGGGGGTATTCATTTTTTTGTGCGTAATAAGGAGGCACTTCCGGTGGGTCCGAGCTGACAGCGGGGGGGAACGTTTTTTTCCGAAATACGGTGGCCCGTCCTGTGGGTCCCAGCAGTTAGGGGGAAAGGTTTTTTTTGCGAAATACTGGTGACCCGTCCGGTGGGTCCCTGCAGTCAGGTGTAGGAATAATTATTTTCCGTGTAATAAGGAGGCACTTCCTTGCGGCTGCCGTGGACCCAGCTGTCAGCCTCTCCACGTACAGTACTCTTCTGATGGAAGTCGGTCGTTGACCACATTGACCACGCCGCACCGAGAGCACCACGGTGGTGGACGATGGCGAGGCCTAGGAAGGGGACGACGGGAAGCCGGGGAAGACGAGGTAGTGGAAGCCCGCGCGGAGAGGAGTACGAGGGTTCACTGGTTCGGCTGTGGTGTGAGGCTGCCGTCGCCGCAGGGCCTGGCCAGCGGTGGGAATAGTAGGGGGCGGTGACACCTCCGTGGCAGCACAGCCGGCCACAGGAGGCAGGAGCATGCGGCACGACCGGCACTGCTTTGGGCGGCTAGAGCAAGAACACCAGAGGTTGAAGAAGCACTACGGCCGTTGGATGGCCATCATACGGTCACTGGAGCTAGAATCATTCATATTGACTAAAGTTGACAAAGGCCCCCGTCCCAGTCAACTTAGTAGGCCCACAATCAGCCTCCCACCATGGTGGGTCCCAGCTAGCAGGGGGAGTATTCATTTTTTTTGTGCGTAATAAGGAGGCACTTCCGGTGGGTCCGAGCTGACAGCGCGGGGAACATTTTTTTCACGAAATACACTGGCCCATCCGGTGGGTCCCAGCAGTCAGGGGGGAAATGTTTTTTTCGCGAAATAAGGTGGCCGTTCGGTGGGTCCCTGCTGTCAGGTGGAGGAATAATTATTTTGCGCATAATAAGGAGGCACTTCCTTGCGGCCGCCTGGACCCAGCTGTCAGCCTCTCCACGTACAGTACTCTTCCGATGGAAGTCGGTCATTGACCACGTTGACCATGCCGCGCCGAGAGCACCAGGGCGGTGGTCTGGATAATGGCAAGGCCTAGGAAGGGGATGACGCGGAGCCGGGGAAGACGCGGCAGTGGTAGCCCGCGCGGAGAGGAGTACGAGGGTTCACTGGTTCGGTTGTCGTTGCCGCAGAATAACAGGGGGTGTGGGTGAGTAGAGGGATGGCCAGGCCAGCGGTGGGAGTAGTACGGGGCGGTGAGGCCTCCGCAGGATCACAGCCGGCCATGGGAGGCAGGAGCACGCGACACGACCGGCGCTACTTTGGGCGGCTGGAGCAAGAAGACCAAAGGTTAAAGAAGCACTACGGTCGTTGGATGGACATCGTACGATCACTGTAGCTAGAATCGTTTATATTGACTAAGTTGACAAAGCCCTTGGTACGCGTCAACTTAGTAGGCCCACAGCTCAGATTTGGCAGAGAACATATAGCCCATTTGCGATTTGTAAGAATGTACAACCCATTTTTCAATTCAAATGGAATTTACTACAGCCCATTTACGGGTTTGTTAAAAGTACAACCCAACTTCTAGGTAGGACAACGATTAATAATTTCAAACAACCGCTCAAAACAGAATCCAAAAAAAATTCCCACATTTTGATGGGATCCGAAATATTTTTATCTGAAGTTTCTAGTCAGGTTAAATATAATTTCAAAATAAAGTTGTATCATGTTAAAATCCAACGAAATATTGCGGGCGCAACAAGTAATGAAATTAAAATTTCTAAATTCCAAAAATAATATATTTTTCAAACTAATTACGTGTTTGGTGCATAGTAATTGCCGAGTTATTATAATTACATCCCATTTATTATTTCTTAAAGTCTATTTTCTTGTTAAGCCTAATGCATACCTCCTAGTTAACTTTGCAGCCCAGCGGGGCGGATAACAAGTTGACCCGGATATTGTGTACAACTGTCGGCCCAGTTGCATTGCTGATGTTGAAAAAAAAGGCCTGTGTAGTACAGTACAACCTAACATGGTTACTCAGCCCACATTCAGGGACGCCGGAAAGGCCCAAACAAGGCTTCTGTACAACTTTTTGAAGTCACTGAGCTCAATTAATAACTTAAGAAAAAAGTTAGATTACAGCGGAACCTAATTGAAAGCTGTCACGAGGAAATAAATAATTCAATGGGTCCCACTTGTGCGTGTGAGCGTGTGTGTGCGTGTGTGTGTGAGAGAGAGAGAGAGAGAGAGACCCATCGGTCGATGCTCGTAAATACATCTTTCAGCCATATGCATTGCTGATGCTCAGTAAAAACTTATATAGTTGACACAATCATATAGAACATCATAGCACACTAAACTTGCATACAAAAATTTCACGCAGGCGTCACAATCAGGATGGAAGAAGTGGATCGCTACGGGAAGGGCTATGTTGAAACCAATGAAGTCGTACATAACGGTTCATCGTCTTTATAAATGACGGGGAAATATCTTGAATGTTGTGCAAAGAAAACAGACAGACAACACAATAAGTTCTGCTAGCACATTAATTTGACGTACAGCCCTTTCTAAAAAAAGTTCAGGTACAAAATTATAACAGGTCACAATCAAATGTACTAGCATATCAGTGCATCAGACCCATAGCTCAGATTTAACTAGTACTATCTGACAAGATTCAGTTGTTACCTCAAATTAGAGCACATCCAGGCAGCCAGCCCTGCCTCTTCACACAAAGAAGAAGTGGCCTCCGCCGCACGATGGAGTAGGCCCTGTGCCATCCATCATTCCGAGCAACACGGGGAAAGTCTAACGCTGACTCCTGTAATGGACATCGTTGACGGACCCTGGCACCAGCGGGGGCGGCAGGACTTCGATTGATGGATTGACCACTTCTTCGACATGCACGAACACTAGATACAGGTACATCCCTAACGTGGTCGGCGGCGTCCTTGGTGGCGATGAATAGTACAACCCCGGTTCCTGTACCGGTATCTCAACACCAATCACCTTCGGTATGGTGGACGGCTTCTTCATCCATGCCATAACCGTCAGAGCCCAGCTGTCTGGAGGAACAAACATACTTACGAGCTCACCTCCAAGGTCGTTGATAAGCTCGTTCATGGACTCGTTGTTCCAAGCACGTCGAGGCATGCCGTGGAAGGTAAGCTTTGTTAAAAACTCAAGCTCAGAGGGCACCGAGCCCCATCCTACGTGCCACCGATCAAAGCTCACCAGCACGCCATCGCAGAACAAACGCCGGGAAGATTCAAACACACGACTGCAGTCGAAAGTTGTTTGGAACCTGACGAAGAAATCAGCCGGTGGCGGACAGACTTCGACGAGCAAGTCACTTATTTGGATGCCGTGCGCAATGCTAAGAGCTTTGACAAGATCGTCCGGCGAGATGGGAGGTCGGTCGCCGTTGATGGTTACCATCAGCACTTTGCCGGCAAACTGGTCGTCAAGCACCGCCATGCCACTGTTGAGCGACAGCACGCAGCGACCGAAGGCAGGACGGACCTCAGGATCTCCGGCTCGGAGATCCGCGTTGACCGGCGACATGATAGTGCACTTGAGTACAGGGAGTACAGGAGGGGGATTTGGGGGAACTGGAGTAGGAATCGAGATTCCAGAGGTGGGGGAGGGGCGGGAGACTGGGGATGAAAAGGTAGCATGAATTTCGAGCGCGCGCCAATATGCTCTCGGTGCGCAAGCGCACGAAAACACCGGTGGCGCCCACATGTCGGCCTAAGAGTCCTTATTCTTTATTTTTTGGAGAGCCCGACCTTTTTAGGATCTTTTGAGAGCCCGGCCCGATAGTCATAATTGACCTGTTTGGCATTGCGTTACTACTCGGCCCATATTCAACGACACCTCACTGGCCCAAACAAGTGTACATTATCAAAAAGACAGTGAGCTCAAATTATATAACTTGAAAAAGGAGATATACTCCGAACACTGGAGAATGGTGATGCCCTCATTTAGCCCACCAGTAGTTCGAGACAATAAACAGTTCGAAACAACGATATATACAACATTCAAACACTGACTAGTGACTACTACTGACATAAACAGCAAGACATGATAGTTCATAAGAAGTCTTGCTACACCACCAAAACATACCCATCTGCAGCGCTCAGACTCTCGTGATCCAGACGAGAATGACATTCTAAACAGAAGCAACTATTACATTGAAAGAGTGACATAGACGAGGATGACCAAATGACAAGGAATATGCATAACAAAAGAAAGAACTACCCATCCAGAACCACCAGCAAAGACAACAAAGTCATTCGAAGAGATGATCCAACACCATCAAAATTTGCAGCACCGCTTCAGCGACCAGTGATCCGGAGACACCAGTACTCCACCCTTTCGATGCAACAGCCCAATTACCTATCAACCTGAAGGTTTGAATCACATCACTGCCTATCGTAATTGAGACATCCAAGGATCAAAGTTAATCCGGATGCCTTTGTCATTCTCACCTTCTTTCGGCTGCAGGCTGTATCATTGACAATCAAGGGAGTATGCTCCCGAACTCCTAGGGCTCGCCGTGTAGACACAGTTTTCCATAGCAAACAGAGCCTCTCTGCCATCAAGGTCCTTGCCAACGGTGATCTCCTAGTTAATCGGATAATAGAGTCCGAGAAACAGAGAGTGTGAACCAAGGCTGTTTACCCGCCTCCAACTAAAAAATGCTAAAGGCCCCAACAAGCTGGTATCCTGCTCATAGACATAACAGCCATTGTCCGGATACTCACGTATTACACGGTGTTTGTATACAGTGGGGTTTTTGCAATATAACTTTTCCGTCTCATGTGTCCGAATGATCATCAGTCTTTTGCCGTCGTCTGATCGAGCGAGGAACCAGTTGTGCTTCCCTGTTTTTGGCAAAGGTGGTGTAATTACAAAGGGCAGTAACTGTAGGGACACTGCATCATATCAAAAAGGACAGGCATTGTTAATGTAAGATCAGCATTGTTCATAGTATGAGTAGGATAATGCAAGAAACAGCATTGATATGTCCCTGTTGGAACTGGGACGAAAATACAGGGAAATGTATACTGGGTTCGAAAATATAGAAGTGCCATGCATGGTTATACTCATGTTATCTCGCAACCGATTCTTCACAGGAAACTACCATGTCATGCATGTTATGTAATCATGTTCTGTCCTCACAAACAAATTCTTCAAGATAACTAACAGACCATGCATTGTTATATACTCGTGTTCTGTGCACAAAAAATTTGTGAGGATATTATTCTAGTCATTGATTGCTGAAGGGCGAATATAGGTATGTACACATGGTAAGCATTGTAGGATTTCACTACTTCCAAATATAGAGTTCTCCATATGCACATTTACTTCCCTAATGTATGGTTAGATGAAACCAACAGTGTAGTGCATGTTTCTACATCATGAAAATGAGGAAACTAACATGGCCATTGATACACACTCATATTTAGTAGTAGTATATAGATTACTGTAAAATAAGGATAATATCCATATATTCCTAACCGTTTGATTATTCAGGGTACAAATTGGCTGTAATGACATGGTCACAATCGCATGAATTAACTCATTCCAAATATAGCTGATTTACGGCGTCTCTAATATATTGCCATAGTTCTACTCAAATTCTGCTCAAACAGGGATATGCCAATCATCAAAAAAAGTTCAAACAGTGGCATGGCGTCATCATTAACATGAGACGGAAACAACTTACACACGCCGTCCCAGCAATACATGGTGCCATCTGCTTTGTCGATCGCGTAGATGATGCCATTGTGTTCAATAGCATCACAGAAGTGTGTATCAGCTTTGACGATGATCCACTGCGAGCCGAGTTGTCTCCAGCTAAAAAAGGCACCAGCGTAAAGATAGGCGAGTCCGCGGTCGAACAAGGCAATTAGCTTGAAGTCTGTGTAATTCGCATGTCGTGTGGGTACTTGGCAGATTACAATCTTCTGCAAAACAAGGTCCGTCCAACTGACGTAGTAATCTAGATGACTTGGACGCGATGGTAATACTCTATATAATCCAACGGAGGAAGGATAATCTCAAGGGAGGTCTGGAAGTTCACGAGCACCAACTTTTTATCGTCTTCTCTGAAGGCAACCATCCAGTGGGAGTTCATGCCGACCTAGTACATACCTGCCAAGAAGTTTCGGGCGATGGTGATCGGATCGATGTCGAGGGAAATGATGTACGGCGACACACTACATACCTGCAAAGAAGTTTTGGCTAATGGAGATCGGATTGAAGTCGAGGGGCATCATGCACGCCTCCGTATCATGGTGAGCCAATCTCGCAAGACCAGGTAGCAGCAAGCAGGGTGTCTTGAAAAGCTTAGGCCTCGCTTCGATGATGGCCATGTGCATGTCCCTCGAGCATGCAGCCAGCCGCAGGGCGGTCAACATATCCATACACGAACAACAGAGGTCGAGGATGTCACTGGGGAGATTTCTCCAATCGCGGCTCATATGGATGTTGCGCAGTTCGCGTTCGGCCATGGTGGAGTTCGGAAGGGGGCTTGATTTACGGGTGAGAAGGATGTCGGTGCTGGAGCGGCTAGCGAGGGAATAGTGGTACTAGGGGAGGCGGGTGAGGCGGCGGTACACGGGGGCACAGTGAGATGGAGACGGAGACGGAGAAGGAGAAGGAGATGGAGATGGAGATGGAGATGGAGTGGTGCTATGGGAGCGGAGAGGCAGACGAGGCGAGGCACCAATGTGCTGTACAGCGGCGGTGACGGACTGCACAGTGCACAGGGTGAGGCTGACTTTGGTAACCCGAACACGCCGCCTCGCCTGGACTAGTGTCAGGCGCAGGATGTTGTAACTTCATTGTGAGGACCAGATGAATAGTATTTTGACCATCAAGTGTACCACTGTTGTACTACTACTACTAGTAGTAGCAACATGAGTACTCCAGTATTGTATAGCGGAAATAGGTCTCCCATGCTAGCATGCCTGTTCACTTCATCGTTCAGGTATCATCCATATTGCGAGCAGAACCAAATTCTCGTGCATGCCCAATCAACGCCCTGCCGTGATGCATGCAGTGGTCGTTCTAGTGCATCAAGGACGGCATGCAGATCGTTCCACACATGAGAAGAGGAAAAATGGAAAGGTAGAATGTGGCAGCAGAGGAAGAGAATGCTGGCTAACGAGGCTGGGAGGGGATCGAGCAGGAAGTTAATGCTCCACGCCTAAAGGTTTTGGGAAAACCTGATTTTCATAAGGTGACTTATACTCACCTAAACGGAGGGAGTATTCGTTAACCAAAGAATGTTGTGTCTCCCACTCACTGGCTCAAAAAAAAAGCTACGACACATATTTTTATCTTTTTGCATAGGTCCCACCTATCAAGAAGGATGGGCACATACACGAACAGGTACGACTCCTCAGTCTACCCGCATAGCCTTTTTGTTTAGTCTACCTAGCCGTCTAATCAACTGCCTACACGCCACTTCTCCCATTTACTTCTCCATCGGGAACCGATTCGCCTCGGCTTCTTCACCTCCCCTTCGTCTTCATTTGCATCCAAACCCCACTGCATTCACATTATTTTAACCTCTTTAAATAATCATCTACTACTTCAGTTAGACTAGCCATCTAATCCTAATTCTCCAAACCATAGCCCTCCATTCCAGCGGTTCCAAATGGCGAAAGAGATCGAGATGCAGGTTTTCAGCGTCCAACATGACCTCGTCGAAGGCTCGATGCGCATAGTTGCCACCGTCACCGTCCACCCAAGGGTTGTTCGGCAGTGGATCAACAATGTATCCAACTCCCTCAAAAAGGTAGAGACGAGGGTCATCGGTCTCGACGCAGAGTACATGGAGCGTGCCCCTGGGAAGATCCAGCGTGCCGCCGTCCTTCAACTGTGCCTCGAAGATGATGTTTTGGTGTACCACATCATACACTCGCCCTCCATACCAGGTGAGCTTCATGATTTCTTGTCTTGGGAGGACGTATACTTCTGTGGGGCAGCCATCGAAGGGGACAAACAGAAGCTGGAGCCATACAACCTTGATTTGAAAAGCATCACTGACCTACAAACCAGAATCAAAATTCCTGTAGAAGATTGTGCTAAACAGACACCATCCCTATTCGATGTAGCAAATTTTGTGCTCGGTACAAACCTTCAGAAAGGGTGACGAGACGGTGGCATTAAGGTCGTCTGGATGGGAGAATTATCCTTTGACGTACGAGCGGATAAAATATGTTGCCCTCGATGCCCGTGTGAGTTTCGAGATAGCTGCAAGGTCCAAAGAGCTTGTTGTGAAGCCATCTCCCACAGAGAATGAGAACAAGAAGAAGAAGAAGAAGAAGAAGAAGAAGAAGAAGAAGAAGAAGAAGAAGAAGAAGAAGAAGAAGAAGAAGAAGAAGAAGAAAACGCTGCACCAGCAGGAGGGCATTATAGATGGATGAACTATTTCCTCTCTTGTAAAAAAAATTATTCCCTATCGGTGTATATTGATAAAGATGGACTATTTCGATGGTGTGCATGTCTTTGGAACAGAGTAGTAGCGTGGGTCAGCTTGACTATAAGGAACTATTTATCCGCATATATAGCTTTCTCTGCTACTCCTTCCAGTGATCGGTATAGAGTGCATGTGTCCGTAGACATGACAGCTTATCCATGGAAGTTCAACTACCGCGACTGTCGGTGTCAAAACCGGCGGATCTCGGGTAGGGGGTCCCGAACTATGCGTCTAGGCGGATGGTAACAGGAGAAAAGGGACACGATGTTTTTACCCAGGTTCAGGCCCTCTCGATGGAGGTAAAACCCTACTCCTGCTTGATTAATATTGATGATATGGGTAGTACAAGAGTGGATCTACCATGAGATCAGAGAGGCTAAACCCTAGAAGCTAGCCTATGGTATGATTGTTGTTCGTGCTACGGACTAAAACTCTTCGGTTTATATAGACACCGGAGAGGGCTAGGGTTACACAGAGTCGGTTACAATGGGAGGAGATCTTCATATCGTATCGCCAAGATTGCCTTCCACGCCAAGGAAAGTCCCATCCGGACACAGGACGGGGTCTTAAATCTTGTATCTTCATAGTCCGGGAGTCCGGCCAAAGGTCATAGTCCGGCCATCCGGACACCCCCTAATCCAGGACTCCCTTAGTAGCCCCTGAACCGGGCTTCAATGACGACGAGTCCGGCACGCAAGTTGTCTTCGGCATTGCAAGGCGGGTTCCTCCTCCGAATACTTCATAGAAGATGCTGAACACCAGGATAGTGTCCGGCTCTGCAAAATAAGTTCCACATTCCACCGTAGAGAGAATAATATTTGCACCAATCAGATCTGCTGACGTATTACGCAACGTGACATCACACCATAGCCAGGATTTTATTCATTATACCGCTCCATCTCAGCGCGTTTAGCGAGGTGGTTTCCTTGGCACATCTTGTCAAAGCGGAGATTGTGTCCCCTTATTCCGGGATTCTCATCAATACGGGCGTGGGTAACCCAACCGCGCCATTAACCGCGGCGCTTGGGAGATAAGCGAGTTTTATTAGGCTGGTGGGGGCTCGTAGTTTCGGCCGCCCATATAAGGGGATAAGAATCCGCACTTTCCATTCACGCCTTCTTCCTCCTTTGCATATTCGTCCCTGCGCGCTCGAGCTCCAACGCCCAAGCCCGCACTTCCCACCTCAACCTTCTCCAATCATGTATGGAGCGGGAGGTAGATGGATGGCATCCTCCGTCACGGAGGGGCAAATCAAAAAGCTGAGGAAGGCCGGATACTTGTCTGACGACATCGCGCACCGGCTTCCAGATGAGGGGCAACTCATCCCCACCCCTAGGCCCCATGAGAGGGTTGTATTTCTTCCCCATTTCCTCCGTGGACTGGGTTTTCCTCTTCACCCGTTCGTCCGGGGGCTCATGTTCTAGTACAGCCTGGACTTCCATGATCTGGCCCCGAACTTCATCCTCAACATCTCGGCATTTATCATCGTGTGCGAGGCCTTCCTCCGCATCTAGCCTCACTTTGGCCTATGGCTGAAGATCTTCAGCGTCAAGCCGAAGGTCGTGGGCGGCCGCCAAGCGGAGTGCGGAGGTGCCATGGTGGGCAAGATAGCCAACGTTACATGGCTCGAGGGCGCCTTCGTAGAGACCATCAAAGGGTGGCAATCGGGGTGGTTCTATATCACCGAGTCGCGTGACCCTGAATGGGCAGCAGCCCCCGAATTCCGATCTGGTATCCCCACACGGCTCACATCTTGGAAAGAGACGGGCCTGTCATGGGGTAGTTCGGCGGAAGTGACCGGACTTCAAACCTGCATCAAAGACCTGATCGGCAGGAAGGTTAAACTCGTCAACGTAGTCCAGGTCATGCTCTTCCGCCGGATTCTCCCGTGTCAATGACGGGCTTTCAGCTTGTGGGAGTTTGACCCAGCCCAGCATCAGACTCTGTCCCGGCTCTTCGACACAAAGCATGGGGACGCCTGGAAGGTGCTATTCAAGAGCTCTGAGGTCTCTCCTCCCGTCACCGAGGATCGCGGCTTCTGCGCCGAGCGCCAAGCCAGCATGGTGAGCTTAATTTTCCCTTTACGGGGTATTTGTTTTTCATAGATTTGATTCTATGCGGGACCTAAACCCCCATCTTTTTAACAGGACTGGTAGAAAAAGGCCGGACAAATCAACTGTCTGGCTCCCTTGCCCGAAGACCCAGCAAACGCTCGCTTGATGAAGCTGCTGGTTCCGGCACCTCATGTGGTGCCGGAGAAGAAAGCCAAGAAGAAGGCCACGGGGACTCGAAAGATTTACCGACACCTGGTGGTGTCGGATTCATCGCCCGACAACCCCGAAGCACCCTCCGCCTCTAAGGACGAGGAGGAGGAAGAAGAAGAAGCCTCTCCCCCTCCAACGGGGGAAGGGAAGAAAAGGAAAGCTTCCCCAACTGGGGAGGCCGGAGGGTCCAAGAAGGGGAGAACCCTCCTTCCGGACTACACCTCCGACGCCGAAGACGGCGGGGAGGAATGGCAATCTAGGGTCAAGCCCCTGGCAAAATCGTAAGCATTCGGTCATCCGAATAACTTATGATGCCCCTCCATTATTTGGCATTTGCTGACGCCGTATTTGATCATGCAGTCCGCCCAAGGCTCAGCTCGACGATTCGACGAGCGGCTCCTTGGATTCGTCGGATGTGAATAGCACCTCACTTCCGACGGCCTCCTCCCCTCTCCTATGAACGACGCCAAGGTGGAGTCCCGAAAGGGACTAAACCAGGAGGAGGTGGTCCTGGAGGTGCTGCAAGGCGACCTCCCGGACCCCAGGCCCAAAGGGGGTAAAGCCCCGAAGGGATCCAAGTCCGGCCCCGGGCCGGACACTTCTCCGGAACCATCAATGGTTCTAGAGTCCGACAGGCGGCGCCTTCATAAGAAGGGCAAGCCTACGACACCGGCAACCTCCGTCCATCCGGAGGTGCCGGACAATTTGCTGGAGGTGCTTAACGGCGCCTCCATCAACGAGGAGCACCGCACTGTTATGAGTGCGGTGATTCAGAAGGTTCAGTCCGCCAAGAGCGGGCTGACAGAAGCCTGTACCGCATAGACAGTAGCCCCTGATGCTTAGTTCGGCGTTCGGAAAGAAAAGCCGAGCTGAGGATCTAAAAAGATATACGCAGAAGTCTAATAAAAATATGTCAATATGGGAATGTAGGCTGCGCTGCTGACCTCTGCCGCACTGACAGCGGAGGTCAATGCATTGAAGGAAAGCCTCGAGCGGTCCGAGAGCGAGCTCGGCCATGCCAAGAAGCAGCTCGAGGATAAAGAGGGTACGTAGTACCGCATGTAAATGTATATAGAAATACTTGGTTGCAAATAATGACAGGACCAACATAAATGTTGCAGGGGCCACGACCGAGGTGGCGACCCTGAAGGAGGCAGTGTCCAAGGCCGAGAACAGTGCAGCGTTGGAGCGCACCGAGCGAGAGAAGCAGAAGGCGCGGGTGGAGGAGGTGCGGCAAGAGCTCCAGGCTCTCATGGAAAAACACGAGAGTTTGGAGCGTGACTCGAAGACTCGAGAGTCCGAGCTCCCCTTGGCTCTTGAGAGTGCCAAAAACGCTAAGGCTGAAGCCCAGAAGGCCCTCCAGGAGATCGAGGTGATCAATAAAATAGCGGCGGGTAAGGCATTCTTTATGCAAAGCAAGCATGTAAAAGTAAATTATCTATTACTTACCCGAATCCGGAGCTCTCCAGGAGCGTTCGCCGATCTGCCCTGTAGTGTGTCTGATGCTGCCGCGTTCTACCGAGCCGAGGAGGGGAGCTCGACGGAAAAGGTGTTCGGGTCTCAGTATGCTGAGGCCGAGCATCCGGTGCCCCTGAGCGACCAGCTGAAGCAGCTGGTCGAGCTCCACAAGGTGGCCGAACAGGCCATGAAGGGCCTCATAGTTCGAGGGAAGCCATGCCTGGGAGCTACTTCGGTCTGGTGCGGCGGCTGGTGGACGCTTGTCTGTCGATTGAGGTCATCAAGCGCTCCGTCTGCATTGAAGGTGCCCGTCGGGCCCTTGCCCGTGCTAAAGTGCACTGGGGCAAGCTGGACGCGGAGAAGCTTTTGACGGACGCGCCACCGCCGGGCAAGGAGTATCGCACGCCCGAGATGTATTATAAGGGCGTCCTGAAGGGTGCCCGCCGTATAGCGGATGAGTGCTCCAAAGATGTAATTTTTGAGTAGACTCGCATTTGTTATCATGTATGCTGAAAACTTTGTTCATGTGCGTTAAGCAATGCTTGTTAATTTAGAATATTACCTTCTGTGCGGCCGTTTATCAAATCTGAGAGATGCAAGTCGTCGGCTTCAACCCCCATGCCACGAGTGCTGGGGTGTTCGGGATAAACCTGAGCGCTCTTGTTCCCATTGTTGGGTCCATCTAGGGAGGCGCTCAGCACAACGAACCAGGCCGTCGGACTTATAATGCTTTATCACTCTCACTTAGCCATAGAATTCTATAATTTTAAATTTCGGCGAAGCCCCTAGTATTCGGAAGACCAAGTTCGGGGCGCTATCCATGCCTAGGCCGGATAAGTCCGGTTCCTCGCTCTAAGCGGCATAAGTCTTTAAGGACTCGAAAAACCTCGCGAACAGCGACCGGTCTCTCGCACTATCATGACGGTCAGTTTTAGCTTTCTCTACTGAGGTGTTAACCCAGCTCAACTAGGGCACAATCGCAGTAGTTCTCCCAGCGCTACCTTAGCCAACATTGTGGAACGTAAGGTACCAAAACATGGGAGCCGGGCAAACCCAACTATTGACCAAAGACATGATTCGGAGCCGATGCATAGAGTGCTATAAGTTCGGGGTGCCGCACTCATAAGAGTGTTCGGTCTTCTCACACCATGTTAGGGGGTGCTTAAGCCCCTGGTGTATTGGCCGTACCAAAGTGTACGGTTGCAGAATGTCATGACTGAACATATTTGTATATAAAAAATAGATGAGTACAATAATAGATAAGAGCTATGTATTGTTTATTAAAAAAAGGGCTGTTGCGAAAGCAGAACGATACAAGTAGTGTGATAAGCAAGAGATGGGATTATTTGACATGTTCCCCTCCAGGGGCAAGCTGCGGGATTTTAAGTAAAATAGGTATTTAGCTCGTTATAGAGACCACCTGGACATTTGACGTGGCTTGTTCTCTCCCTGGCTGTTGCATCGTGTGTTCGACGAGTGTATTGCCGGACAGGCCTTCCGAATAGTTGGGTCCTGAAAGTGTGTAAAAAGGAAACGGCGGAATAGGGAGCCCCTTAGTGCGGTTGAGCCGCATTTTGGGCGTGCCGTAGTTGTGCCCCTCCCCTTATGCCCATGGTATCTCTAAGGCGTAATTATGTACGCGTGGTACCGATATCACCATTTGGCGAGGGCTGGGGTTGGGGCCGCACTGCTATGCTTGCTCGGAACGTGCCAGCCGGATTTGTTGTAGGTTACTTCGGGCTCGCTTGACGTTGTCCGGACGTTTGACACCTGGATTGGAGAATTGCCTTGAGAGGCTACTCTATACTTCCGCCGCGAGGGCCGCCGTGTGCTCCTCCGTTTGAAGAGAGCATTCGGTATTTCCATTTACCGTTATGACTCCGCGAGGTCCTGGCATCTTGAGCTTGAGATATGCGTAGTGCAGCACCGCGTTGAATTTTGCAAATGCGGTTCGTCCGAGCAGGGCGTGATAGCCACTGCGGAATGGGACTGTGTCGAAGATTAACTCTTCGCTTCAGAAATTATCCAGGGATCCGAAGACCACTTCGAGTGTAACCGATCCTGTACAGCTGGCTTCTACACCTGGTATGACGCCTTTGAAGGTTGTCTTTGTGGGTTTAATCCTTGAGGGATCGATGCCCATTTTTCGCACTGTATCCTGATAAGGAAGGTTCAGGCTGCTGCCGCCGTCCATTAGGACTCTGGTGAGGTGAAATCCGTCGATAATTGGGTCTAGGACCGATGCGGCGAATCCGCCGTGACGGATGCTAGTGGGGTGGTCCCTTCGATCAAAAGTGATCGGGCAGGAGGACCACGGGTTGAACTTTGGGGCGACTGGCTCCAACGCATAGACGTCCTTGAGAGCATGCTTCCGCTCCCTTTTGGGGATGTGGGTTGCGTATATCATGTTCACCGTCCAAACTTGCGGGGGGAATCCCTTCTGTCCTCTGTTGTTCGGCGGCCGGGGCTCCTCCTTGTCATCGCTATGCAGCCCCTGTCTCTGGTTTCGGCATTTAACTTGCCTGCCTGCTTGAACACCCAACAATCCCTGTTGCTGTGGTTGGCTGGCTGTTCGGGGGTGCCGTGTATCTGGCACGAGCGACCGAGTATCTGGTCTAAGTTGGATGGGCCCGGAGGGTTTCTTTTGAATGGCTTCTTCCGCTGACCGGGTTTAGAGCCTCTGAATCCGGCATTGACTGCCATATCTTTAGTATTGTCGCCGTTAATGCGGCGCTTATGCTTGTTGCAACGTGACCTACCATTGTTGTCCTTGGTATCCGAATTGCCAGGGCTCTTGGTTATGTTATTGCTACGAGCTAGCCAGTTGTCTTCTCCCGCACAAAAGCGGGTCATGAGTGTCGTGAGGGCTGCCATAGATTTCGGCTTTTCCTGTCCTAGGTGCTGGGCAAGCCATTCGTCTCGAATGTTGTGCCTGAAGGCTACAAGGGCCTCGGCGTCCGGACAGTCAACTATTTGATTTTTCTTGGTTAGGAACCGTGTCCAGAATTGTCTGGCCGATTCCTCTGGCTGCTGGATTATGTGGCTTAGGTCATCGGTGTCTGGTGATCGCACATAAGTTCCCTGAAAGTTGTCAAGGAATGCGGATTCCAGGTCCTCCCAACAGCTAATTGACTATGCTGGCAGGCTGTTAAGCCAATGTCGATCTGGTCCTTTAAGCTTGAGCGGGAGGTATTTGATGGCGTGTAGATCATCACCACGGGCCATGTGGATATGAAGGAGATAATCCTCGATCCATACCGCAGGATCTGTTGTGCCATTGTATGATTTGATGTTTACGGGTTTAAAGCCCTCGGGGATTTGATGATCCATTACTTCGTCTGTGAAGCATAGTGGGTGTGTGGCGCCCCTGTACTGGGCTATATCACGACGCAGTTCAGATGAGCTTGGTCTGTTGTATTCAGCATGGCCGTACTTATCATGTCCGGCGTGACGGCTAGCGTCACGTGAAGCGGGGCGCCCATGCGATCTATAGATCGATCTTGTTTGCCTTGCCTTATTCTCCAATATGTCTCGCAGGTCTGTTGCATCTCCCCGTACTATGGTATGTTTTGAGCGGTGCCGGGGTGCGGCTTGGGTCGAGGGCCTGAAGGCCTCTCTATCGCGGCCATGGGGTGGCCGATCGGGCGCATCGTACGCTGGTGATGTAGGTTTAGTTGCTTCCTCCTCAAGTTGGGGTAGCAGCCTGCGCTTTGGGTAGCTCTTGGAGGGGCGTTCGAGTTTATACTCTTCGGCCGCCAGGACTTCGGTCCATCTGTCGGCTAGCAAGTTTTGGTCAGCTCTAAGCTGCTGTTGTTTTTTCTTAAGGCTGCTTGCCGTGGCCATATGCCTGCGTTTGAAACGCTCTTGTTCGATGGGATCCACTGCCACGACGAATACGTCGTTGTCGAGGCTTGCCTTGTCTTCGCAGGGAGGCATATAGTTTTCGTCCTCAACCTCTCTGTCGGTCGCTCTCTCATGAGGGATGGCTCCTTCGTCCTCCTACACTGAATCCTGCTGGAGGGGGTTGTCTTCGGCACTATCCGCCGTGTTGTTATCTCCGGTGCCGGAATCGCCGTTTTTGCTTTGGCGGGACTTAGAGCGGCGCCGCTGACGTCGGCGCTTGGGTTGCTTCTTGGAGGGGTCATCCTCCGATTTTTCCTCGCCATCCCCTGCTTTGGGGGTGTCCACCATGTATATGTCATATGACGAGGTGGCTTTCCAGTTCCCTATAGATGCTGGTTCATGGTCGTCTCCTTCATCAGCGTCCATACCGTCGATGTATTCGGAGTGAAAGTCGAGCATGTCGGTTAAATCGTCGACAGTGGCTACGAAGTGGGTGGTGGGTGGGCCTCGAATTTCTTCATCGTCCGTATCCCAACCATGCTGGCCGTAGTTCGGCCAGGGCTCTCCTGACAAAGAGAGAGACTTTAGTGAATTCAGGATATCGCCAAAGGGCGAGTGTTGAAAGACGTCCATGGCGGTGAACTCCATGATCGGAGCCCAATCGGGTTCGATCGGAAGAGGTGCATGATATACGGAGTCCGGAACAGATTCCGGCACCTTAGAGTCACGGGCCCTGCAAAGGACTAGGCTGGTATTCGGCTCTATCACCATAGAGATTGCGGCTCCCGGGGTGGCGTCCAACCGTCCATCCCCGACTAGCGCAGTAGGCTCCGAGCTAATGGTCGGAGCGGACGCCTGAGCGACGCTCTAGGCGTTGTCCGGCAGCAGAGCTAAATCATGCCCATCGTGATAGTGCGGCGTGCTCGGCCATGGCTCGAATCCGTCGAAGATCAAGTCCCCGCGGATGTCGGCCATGTAATTTAAACTTCCAAACCTGACCTGATGGCCAGGGGCGTAGCTTTCGATCTGCTCCAGATGGCCAAACGAGTTGGCCCACAGTGCAAAGCCGCCGAATACGAAGATCTGTCTGGGGAGAAAGGTCTCACCCTGGACTGTGTCGTAATTGACGATCGAAGAAGCCATCGGCCCTAAAGGCGACGACACAGAGGAACTCTCAATGAAAGCACCAATGTCGGTGTCAAAACCGGCGGATCTCGGGTAGGGGTCCCGAACTGTGCGTCTAGGCGGATGGTAACAGGAGACAAGGGACACGATGTTTTTACCCTGGTTCGGGCCCTCTCGATGGAGGTAAAACCCTACTCCTGCTTGATTAATATTGATGATATGGGTAGTACAAGAGTGGATCTACCACGAGATCAGAGAGGCTAAACCCTAGAAGCTAGCCTATGGTATGATTGTTGTTCGTGCTACGGACTAAAACTCTCCGGTTTATATAGACACCTGAAAGGGCTAGGGTTACACAGAGTCGGTTACAATGGGAGGAGATCTTCATATCGTATCGCCAAGCTTGCCTTCCACGCCAAGGAAAGTCCCATCCGGACACGGGACGGGGTCTTCAATCTTGTATCTTCATAGTCTGGGAGTCCGGCCAAAGGTCATAGTCCGGCCATCCGGACACCCCCTAATCCAGGACTCCCTCAGCGACCATCACGTTTCATCTTGCGATTCCCACGGCGCCTCTCCAACCCATGGCACCACGCCCCCCGACGTGCGCCTCACCCCTCTCGGCCGCATCGCCCCTCTGCCTTTGTGTGCATGACATGTGGGTCACCTAAAATGCGGCGAGCATCAAGTTTCTACCACAGCCACCCGCGATTCCCACGATGCCACTCGAATCCATGAAACCACATGTCCCCCGACCTGCAGCTCACCCCTCTTGGCCCCACTGCCCCTCTGCCTTCGGGAGCATTACATGTGGACCAGTCACCTATCGGGTCCACATGTTATTGACTCAAAGGTAGGTGTAGTAAGGCGCTGAAGCTCAGTCCCGACGGCCCTGAGAGGGAAATGTAACTCCTACGCCAGGGCTTGTGGTGCTCCCGCAGCACGAACTCGTGCCAAACTCGAGATTTGTTTCTTTACTATACATGCACGCAATGATTTAATGGACATTGTAATCTCAACATGTGGTGGGGAGCTCTAAATTTGAATTTGAAACTTATAAAACGAAAAGATTCAAAACAAATAAACTGGGAGAGAGGGAGTATATCGTAGGATGTGTCCCATACAAAATAAGTCCCCTGGTTTTTCACCGCAAAGATGCAGTTAGAAAGGAGCACAGCGTCTTCCAACTCGTACGGCAACAAATCGGCCGCAGACAGCATGTTCCGCCTTTGACCTCCATGTGCAAGGTTCGTGCTATCTTTTATTCAATCTCACTGTGGTTCCATCGTACCAATTCATGCGGTGGCCCGTTGCATGGCTGATACCAATGTTGGACAAAGGTTCTACGGGAACAGTTTCACTGTTGTAAATGTTGTGCAAATTGATGTTGGTACCCTCCCGTACATATGCAAGCCAATCTCCACTCGCACCGAGCCTAGCCTGTGAAACAGTGGGCAGGGGGAGAATTAGGAAATGGACACGGAAGTAGTCTTTATAATGCATTTACTATGTGATCAAACTCATCTTACCTGCTCATCGGAGGAAATCCGAGTGCCCCTCAACGTCGGCATCTCAAGGGGCGTCAACTTGCAACTACGGCCACGCCGCGCTGGAGAGACCCCCAAGGAAACATCCTCGTGCGTTCCATGGAACATCAAGATGCATTTGTATGAGTAGTTTATCTTGTGAGAGAAAAGGATGAATGAGGGAAGGCCTCTAGAGATAGAGATGAACACTACTACTACCAATGTGCTGGCCCGTGCGTTATAATGGATCCAAACTAGTAGAATAATACTTGTTCACGTGCTTGAAATATAAACACTCTAGTTTTGATATACATGTGTCAGCAGACACGACAGCTTGTCCATGGAAGTTGAACCACGACGACCATCACGTTTCTTGTTTCTACCACTGCCACACCCACACGCGATTCCCACGACACCGCTCCAACCCACGGCACGACGTCCCCCGACGTGGACAGGGATCCTCTGACGTGGCTATCACTGCCTTGCCCTGCCTTTCCTTCGCTGACAGGTGGGACCCACGCTTATGGGTCCCGCATGTCAGTGACAGAATGGTAGGATTGTTCGTGGCCCTCATCCCTCTCAGCCCCACCGCTCCTCTGCCTTTGTGTGCATGACATGCGGGCCAGCTGAACTCGGCGAACATCAACTTTCTACCACAGACACACCCGATTGGACGCGGTTTGCCTGCTCCGCTGCTGTGCTCCGATCCGTACTCCCGCACCATAGAATTTTCATCTAGCGGCTGTGAAACATTTCGTCACGGGCATCAATCCTCAGTTGGAGTACTTATGTACTACAGGTAGTACCCGCCGGTGTGGCCATCTACGCCTCATAACGCCCCGACGCCCAGCTGTGGTACCCTCGCCACGGCCACGCCACCACTGGCCGGTTCATCTCGAACGAGTGAGTCGCAAACCACGCCACCACCATGAGAATGACTTGTGGGCCAGCCGCATTTAAGGCCCACATGTCATTGACTCATAGGCCAGGCACTAAGCCACTGAAGTTCGGTCCCGTGGGCCCCGAGAGGAAAATGTAACTCCTGCGGCAGACCTTGTGGTGCTCCCACAGTACGAGCTCGTGCCAAAACTGGAATTTGTTTCTTACTACTACTAGTACTAGTAGGAAGGTACACGTGCATTGCACGCATGAGATTCTGGTGGTTTGTGCATTATGCTTCTACATGTGGAGTTTTCTGGATTCTAACATGTGGCAAAATTTGGTGGAATGTAAGGTTAGGCAAGTTTGATTAACTTAGGTGAGTGTTTGGTTCAAGCCACACCTTAGGCAAGCCACACTGGCCCCACATGACATACACACAAAAAATGTGGCAAGATTCCCTTAGGCTTGCCAACTTGTGGCAAAATTTGGTGGAATGTAAGCTTAGGCAAGTTTGATTAACTTAGGTGAGTGTTTGGTTTAAGCCACACCTTAGGCAAGCCATACTGGCCCCACATGACATACACACAAAAAATGTGGCAAGATTCCCTTAGGCTTGCCAACTTGTGGCTCTCATTTTGAAGAACTTACTAATAACTTTGCATGAGCTTAGTTGTGGCAAAGTTAGTCATGAATTAAGTTCAACCATGGAGTCTTCTAGATTATACATGTGGCAGAATCTGGTGGATGATATCCAATGGCCAGTAGTGCTCGGATTTTCCATCTTTGTACCGTCGGATTGGCTTCATCCAACGACCAACTTTCAAAGTTTTTCACACACTATATAGGGGGTATAGATATAGATGTGCCGGTCCGTTGCAATGGATCCAAAGTATACCTATTTAGTGGAGTGCACTCTAAACACATTATCTATTTATTTTTCTCTAACCTTCCGTAGCCATGCAACCAAGCCACATAAGCTTCATGGGTGCCCCCCACATCATATTATTCATACTACGTTGATTGAAAAAAAGATAAATCACCCAAAACAAGATCTTCCCGTTTTTTTCTACGATGTTGTGTCGTGCACGTATCTACTAGTTGTATAGTGGTAGTACTAGTAATATAATAGTATTAGGAGTACAAACTTGGTAGGAGTGGTACTAATACGGAATGCTCCTACTCTATCAATGAGCCCCGTCTGACACAAAATTTCTTGGCTTCCGTGCTACAGCTAGATCTTCCCCTTGTTTCTGTTTTCCAACCCGGCGGCGGGCGGGGTGTCGGTTTGCTCAACGGGCGGTCCCACATGAAAGTGAAAATGCTAGGCATAGGGGCGGAGCTACGTGAGGGCCAACACGTGCCCTGGCCCGCCCAACCTACCAGGATTTTCGTAGTTGTACATCCAGTTTTGAGGCATGGAACGGCAATGCAAGGGTAATTTCTATAGCCTGGCTAGACTAGCATGCCCAACATTTTGCTTCAAGCTCCGCCACTGCTAGGCAACACGCCTTCCCTAAGCTATGTGTCGTGCCGGACGGGCCATGTTGTACTCCTGATTCCCGGGCATGTGGGGGTGCGACGCGAACGTGGCAGGCCTTTTCCTTTTACTAGCAATGTGCTTGTGCGTTGAGACGGATCCAAAGTAGTAGAATAGTAGTATTTGTTCACAAACTTGAAAGAAATCACTATTGTTTTGATATACTCCTAATATATTACTCCCTCCGTACCTAAATATTTGTCTTTTTTGAGATTTCAAATGGACTATCACATGCGGATTATATAGACATATTCTAGCGTTTCTAGCAAGATGCCCGCGCGTTGCACGAAGTTGATGGAAAAGGTAAGCACAACTTACAAATTGACGGATGGAGTACTAGTTACAGTGATGCATAAAATTAAGCAAAGGGATCGCACATGTCGGTATTGACTGGAACGACAATGCAATAGCACAATAAGAATTAAGGCCACGATGAAGCGATCGCAGTGGTGGTTACAGAAGGCAAGAAGAAAGATGGATCCACAAACGTACGACCTCCTCCTCCTCCTCAACTTAGTGCGCCGGGCCACCGTCCGGCGGCTAAGGTGCGGAGGCTTTTGTGGCGAGGTCGAGGTGCTTCTCAACAAAGGCATCCAAGGCTTCCAGCCGGTTGAGGAAGGCCAATGTTGTAGTGTCCTCACTGGCCTTGTAGATACCTATGTACACGATTTGCTCGTACACGTGGATGTGTAGGTTAACGAATTCTTGCAGGGAGAGGGGCCTCGCGGCGAGCGCGACCTCCAGGTGAACATTCTTCGTGGCGTCGGCGGGCAGTCGCAGGGCCACCAGTGCTTGAAAGAGGTTCCCTCCATGGAGGCCGATTAGGGTGGCAGGCAATGAGGAGCCAGGGCACGCGGGCTGGAGGAGTACGGCGATGTCGTCTGCGAGCTTATTGAGGACAGTGAACTTGTTGCTGGTGGCAATGATCATCTGGTCCAACTGAGAGTCGTAGTTGGCGTCGATGGCGGCCACCACCAGCCGGTCTCCAACACCGTCTGGAGACGATCCTCGATGCCATGCCGCAGGCCGGCGTCCTGGACCATCTGGCGCAGCCGCTGGCCACTCACGCGCATCGCCGCCATGGGTCTGGAGCGAGCTCTTTTGCGCTTAGTGTAGGTGCTTAGGAAAGTGCTTAGGTGCGTACAATGTGGTAGATGCATTGGAATGGAGGAGGGGCGCCTTTATATGAGGGCAATGAGGGCAAACTGCGTTGCATTCACATCGTGCAGCCGCTTTTCCCGGACCTCCTCCCATTACTTCCCTCATGCATTAATTGAAGGAGGATGCATTGGCCGTTCAACATATCAGGAGCCGCTACTCCCTCCCTCGTCTGCATTAAAGGCATAATGGGAACTGCGTCGCCCGCTGTCAAATCGAATACTCCCTCCGTCTAGGTGAGTATTATAAGTCATCTTACGAAAACCAAATACTAGTAAGACTAGCCACCGTGGGAGTAACTTCAACAGTAACATCGAGTCCAACTCAGCAAATTTGCTTATGTGGCAATGAGTTAATGAGGAGAGAGGTAGTTATAAGGCTGGTCGTAATAGTAGTATCATAGGTAGTATCATGCATGCCAACTAGGCAAATTTGATGAGGTGGCATAGAATTGAATGAAGAAAGAGAGAGTTGAATATCATATCATGACACCGTATTATATTAAAAGGTGTGCTACTATGTGTCATGCATGGCAATAAATGAAGTTAGCTATGATACTAACTTATGATACCATGCACTACGGATGTAGTATCATACACTAGTATCATATGCATGATACTAGTATATGATACTCGCCATTACGACTAGCCTAATAACTTAGCTAGTTACTGTAACATCACATGTCCCAATGCAATATGAGTCTATAACCTAATAAATGACGCTTTGCATGTTACCACACTTATGTTACTACTACCTCTCTCCGGGTTTATTGGTCCCCATTGTATTTCGTGCCAAATTTTGAACATAGATTAAACTAAGAAAATGTTCACGCATGTCACCAAACATTATATTTTTCAAAACTATGTTCAAAGACGAATCCAATGAGATAATTTTTCTTGACATGCATTAACATTTTGTAAGTTAAATCTTTAGTCAAAATTTGGCACAAACTATAAAAGGGACCTATAAACCAGGACGGAGGTAGTGCCCACTATGAAGGTAGTAACATAGTCTAGGGATATGTGTATGTTACTAGTGTATGTTACTCCTCATTGTGGCTAGTCTAACACATAGG
Source organism: Triticum dicoccoides (assembly GCF_002162155.2). Classification (NCBI taxonomy): domain Eukaryota; kingdom Viridiplantae; phylum Streptophyta; class Magnoliopsida; order Poales; family Poaceae; genus Triticum; species Triticum dicoccoides. The sequence goes on from NC_041391.1 coordinate 161,894,192, forward strand.
CGTGGTGCATTAACTCTCACGTTGTTTCTTATTTTTTGACATAAATAGAGGAATCAACCAAGAAGAGATGTGGGGCTTGCATGCTTTTAATGACTTGAGACTATCAAACATGACATGAAGTGGTCAGTTCGTTGCACAAGAACAAATACAACCCACGTCAGCACACACGCATATTATAGCATCACATCCAATGGCTATAAAAGATGAATGAGACCAAATTATATCTCATCTAGATGAGTTCTAGCAAAACTGTATTAATAATACTTAGTACTCCTGCGCCATGTATCATATAAGTATCATGTAGTACTTTATTTATTGCCATGTATGACACATAGTTCACGAGCGCTCTCTATATGTACCACCTTTTTTTTAATTTCAAGTTTTGCTCCATGGTGCAATCCATTGATACTACTACTATACAAAAGTGGAGTATATACATTTTTTTAAAGGCTAGAGGGTGAGGCAGTCTAGCTCGGTCGGTTTCACGAGAGGCGAGGGCCTTTGTGATTTGACGGCTCATTAATGTTGTCAAATCGAATAGTACTGTGCCGCCCGCTGCACGCCCGGCGCCTCCATTAAACCCCTCCATTAAACCCGCATGCAAACCGAGAATCCTACTCCGGCCACACGTCCGTTCATGAGCGGGCCCGAATTAAATGCAACACCAACCGAGCTCCTCCCATCCACCCTCAGTTTAAACAAGGCTAGACGCCGGCCAAGCTCCTACCGCCCGCCCTCTATTTACACGAGGCCAGACAGACAGCAGGAAAGAATCGCACCCCTCTGCCGCTCCCCCATCTCCTCTTTCACCATTTTCTCCACCCTTCCGATGGCTTTCGATGAGCCGTTCTCCGGCATATTACCCGGCTAGGTGGCCCACCGAGCCCTCCGGATACGGGCGAGGCCGCTCGGTGCTTCACCAACCTCGCTTGGCCCGACGGAGCCAGTTGCCGCCCCAAGCAGGCGCGTGGTTCAGCAACTCGCCACTCCAGTTCAGCTCGATGAGGAGTGGCGAGTTGTTCCACGCTGGCACGGCGGCGAGCACACCGGTACGGGCGCTGTCGCTGTCGCGTCGTACCGCGCCACCAGTGTCTGCGATGGCCGTGCCTCCCGTGTCTATGGGTGCGCCTCCCATGCCTGCGGCAGCGCCATGCAGGCAGAGACAGAAGCCGGGTGCGTGGAGAGCGACCAGTCGGTGGCCAGCTTCTCCTTGTCCGCCGCCATCATCGAGGATAAGTAGAACACGGGAGGCCACCGCCACTTGGGACCCATGAAGGCAACCGCTGAGGCGACGACCGCAGATTCAGGTGGTTTCTTTGCTGCTTCGTCTCTTCCGAGGACCTTCGTCGACCCCGCAAGTGTCTGACGGACATGAGGAAGACAAAGGGGTCCGCGGGCGGCCATTTAGAACTAAAATAAGTCTAGATATATCCATTTCTAGGACAAGTATTTCCGTACGGTGGGAGTATTAATTATACAAGAGAGCCGGATTGGCACCTCTTAGTTCATGTAAATGTATTGAAATCCATCATGTTTATATGAAGATCCGGCTTTTTTATACGAAATCCTTCATGCTTATATGAAATCAGTCCGTGTTTGCACGAATTTCATTCTGTTGGTTAGAGTTGTAAAAATGTATGCCGATGGCATTTGATGTCGTCCTCCGCGGAAGGAAGAGGGAGGAAATTTGCCGGCTGCCGTTGGAGATGCTCTTTATGCTGGAAATAATAGAGTGACATCCAATCCATTTGAGTTAATTGCCTGTATGGTTGTCCCTCTATAAAAAGTTAATTGCATGTACAGTGTACATGTGACTTGCAGGGTAGCTACAGCTTCGTACAGAAAGTTAAAAAGAAACAAGTCCATCCTTAATATTCTAAGTACTCTGTGGGTTCCACTGTCAGTACATTAGTGAAAGAAGTATATATTAAATAAGTAGAGTAATATATAATATACAAATCTAATGTTAAAAGACAGAATTCGAACTCATGTCATCGCGTTGCGAGCATCCGGCGCTAACCAGCCCAGCACATTTTTGTTGTAGACCATGCTGGAGATATATCTCCATGTCTACTCTTTATATATACACCATTCGTTCCTAAATATTTGTCTTTTTCAGATTTCAAATGGACTACCACATACGGATGTGTATGTAGACATATTTTAGAGTGTAGATTCACTCATTTTGCTATGTATGTCTTTTTAGGAAGGGGTCAGATTTCTCCTTGATTTATTTATGAGGTATCCAGATGGCACTGCACCGCCAAGAAAAGAGGGTAACATCAAAATTATGGAGTACTTTTTTGAGTATGTTGGTAAGGTCGGTCATAGTCACTTGTTGAAATCTCTAAAAAGACAAATACTCCCTACACCCAGAAATACTTGTCATCAAAATGGATAAAAGGAAATGTATCTAGATGTATTTTAGTTTTAGATACATCTATTTTTATCCATTTTGATGACAAGTATTTTCGGACGGAGGGAGTCGAAAACAGAGTTGGTGATGATGGTGTGCGTGCCATCCTGCAATATAGGCCGTCGGATTTATATCTAACGGATAGGAAAGAAACTATGGCAATTTTGCAAAAATATACCCACACGTCTCTCCATGTTCGCAAACAAGGCCTTACCTCGTTCAGCCTTTTCTCTCACAAGATAAACTACTCATACAAATGCATCTTGATGTTCCGTGCAACGCACGGGCAGCTAGCTAATTTCTTTTAAAGTAGTTGCTGCGATAATTGGGTTGAAGTGATATGTTTTATGTCTGCCCCGAATGATTTCAGATTCACTAATACTCCCTCCGTTCCAAAATAGATGACCCAACTTTATACTAAAGTTAGTACAAAGTTGAGTCGTCTATTTTGGAACGGAGGGAGTAGTAACAAAGAAAAGGTTGCCTTGTTAATTAACAGAAAACAGGGTGAAAACTATCACATGAGGCCGGTAAAAATAGGGCACACTGGGTTCAGCATCATCGTCACTACAGTTGTGCGCGCGCGAGAAGTCTACATATCGAGGGGGCTACCGAGCGAGGCACCGAGACACAATGTTTGAGAGAGAAACCAATTGGCAGATTATGATCAGATCGAGTTTTCACCCTTCTGCTGTCATTGTTGGGGGGAGGGAGAGAAAGACGTATCGAGAGTGTGCGCGGTAGGCACAGAGGCACAACTAGCAAGTGTGTGTGTGTGTGTGTTTGAAAGAGGAGTCGATAGATTATTATCAAGATTGATGTGCCACCCTACTCCTTCAGTGCCGGGTAGTGTGTGTGTGTGTGT